>NC_089753.1:43018912-43046412 GCF_040412425.1 Macrobrachium rosenbergii | reverse complement strand
GTAAATTTTGGTATCTTTATATAATAGGGAACCAAATCCTTAGGTCGCTCAAAATAAGGTCCTTCCTAGTAAGGACATTTAAAGGAACGGGTTTGGCAACCTCATCCTAAAAGATAATTCCAAGAGCTGTTCCATCTCCTCTTCTGTTCCCAGATAAGGAATGGTGCAAGCCAATGGAGAGTCTAGAATGCCTGAGGATGCTCAGTAACTTCATACGTGGGATTCCTGACCAGCAAAAAAGGACGAAGTGGATGAAGGAGTGTGTCAGTTTGCGTAAGTTATTTTTAAAATTTAATATCCTATTTTTTTTTTTACACCACAGTTCATTTCAGGCTGTGTCTAATTCAGTGGTTCTTAAACTTTTTTGCCTTGTGCCCCCCTCTGCATTATGTATAGACCCCACGCCCCCCCACCCCTGAAATTTTTGCCAACTATAATCTATAAACAATATGTTGTCTATTTGTATGCTATTATACTTATCATAACAACAAAAGACAGTTCATAAACAAGATTTGAAATTAAAATTGACTTATATTTTGAATTTTTGGCATGTTTTGAGATAATGATTAGAAAATATATGGAAGCAGTGATAACGTTTTTGGCAATTTTGTAAGTAACATCACAAATTAGAAAAATAATTGGCACCATCTGGCAACTCTGCTTGTGGCCCCCTTGGAAGCTTCTGGCGCCCCCCATTTTAAGAATCACTGGTCTAATTGATTTTCGTCGATAAAATCTTACCAAAGCATCGGATATGGATCGTATTTTGGAAATAGCTATTTGAAGCTAAGGCCTCATTGGTAGAAATATGCAGTGATGTCTAATGTTGATAATTAAGGCACTTATCAGAGTAAATCAAAGAAATTTAAAGGGAAACTTAGCTAAATCTAGCAGACTCGTAGATAGAGGCTAGTAATACGTCATTACTGAAGGCCCCCCTTCATTTATGCTGTAGTATGACGTACTTTACTAGACACCCCGCCCCTATACTTTATGAATGAAGACTCAGATGTTGATAGTAGTAGTAACAGTAGTAGTATATGGAATTCTTATGTTGTTTCACACACTCAAACACCTACCCTATATACTCTCTCTCTCTCTCTCTCTCTCTCTCTCTCTCTCTCTCTCTCTCATCTTTTCTCACATCTTTCGAATCAAGTCTCTAAGTAGAGTGCAATAAGGGAATGGGCATCAAATGAGAATATTAATTGTGTAACAGCTCCATGGCGCAATTCACGCTTCCTTCAACTTGAAATATGCACCAAGTCTTACAGCAACACTCTGTGAAAAACATCTATTGTTGCCCTGGAGTTTCTGTTGCTTCATATTGTCTCCTTAACAGTTCGGTTCACGTGTACCTGCTTAGTTCTGCTAAATGAATGTAACATAACGCAAGTGTTCTAACCTTAACTTCCTAAAGCATGATCAGTCCCATAATAAACCCACAGCGCTTGGTATAGCACACTACTCCCCCTTCATGATTTTATTTGTGTGCCTCTGTGTCAGAGCTTGATTCATTTACTTGAAACTGACACTCATGTTTGCTGTAGGGTTGTTGAGTGGTTATCAGTGAGTCTGTGTAGTCCCGGTTTTATTTGTTTATTTATTTTTTTATGGATTTGAAGTTACTCGTTCTTTCGGTTTTCAGTTACTTTGTCTATTTCATTTACACCGTTTATTATATATATATTTCATTTAATCATAACTTCATTGTAGTGCTGAATGATACTCGTAACTCATAGTCCAAGCACTTGGGGCCATGTCCTAAATTTTGTAATCCACTAATCCATTGATTATACTGAACTTTATTGAAATTCAAGGAAATATGAAATAAAAAAAAAAACAAATATTGTAATATAAAATTATATGAAAGGATATGCTGTTGTTTGTTTAAGATTAAGCCAGCCTTGTGTGAGTCAGGGTCTTGCACCTTGAGCAGACCATAAGTCAGTGGTTCTCAATCTTTTTTTAGTGATGGCACCCTAACTAATGTAACCACTACCGCGGCACCCTTCTTCCATCCCACCAAATCGCATGAATTAATATATATATATATATATATATATATATATATATATATATATATATATATATATATATATATATATATATATATATAAACTGATAATAATTATATGAAGTCTTGTAACTTTATTTATTTTTTACAAATGTAGAGGTCAAATATTTGTGGTCCTACGATCATTATCATACTACTGGAAACCCTGCTATTACGTCTGATGTCATAGTTTACGTCACAACTAGCCTCTCTCTGGGTGCTTACCAAATTCAGCTAAGTTTCCCTTTAAATTTCTGTGATTTACTCTGATAAATGCCTTAATTGTCCACATAAGACATCACGGCATATTTTTGCCAATGAGGCTGTGGCTTCAAATAGCTATTTCCAAAAAACCATCCACATCCGATGCCTTGTAAAGATGTTATCGACGAAAATCTATTAGACACGGCCCTGAGATGCACAGTAGGTGCAAATGAAGCGGCGATCGTGATGGATGGAAGGAGAAAACTAGAGAAGGAAAATAAGTAGGTTCAGTATTTAATAGGTTGGAAGGTTTGCAAAGAAGTTTGAATTTTGATCAAAACAAATTTAACGTCTTATTTTCTTGTCTGTGAAGGTTTGCAAAGGACTTTGGCGATAACATATTTCCCATTAAACACTCACAAAGAGCTTTGAACTTCAGTCATCTGTCTTTCTTTGAATGTTTACAAAGAATTTTTAAGTTGGTAATTTTATTTATTGCTCCCATTTTATCGGTAAATATTAACCGATAAATATAAATTTCATCTAGATTTGATGTATGATTTTTCAAAAAATTTTCCATAAAAGTTTAGTTTTTTCCCTTTGTATGTCAGACCTCGAATGAAAGGGAATTTCGATAATGTGCTAATGAGTATGCTAAGGAATATGCTAATGATTATGCTAAGGAAAATACTGAGGAATATGCTAATGAATATGATAATGAATATGCTGAAGAATAAACTAAGGAATATGTTAATCACTATGCTAAGGAATATGCGAATGACTGTGCTAAGGAATACGCTAATGACTATGCTAAGGAATATGCTAATGACTATGCTGAAGAATAACCTAAGGAATATGCTAATGAATATGCTAATGAATAAATTAAGGAATATGCTAAAGAATAAACCAAGGAATATGCTGAAGAATAAAACAAGGCATATGCTAATGACTATGCTTAGGAATATGCTAAAGAATAAACTAAGGAATATGCTAATGAATATGCTGAAGAATAAAACAAGGAATATGCTAATGACTATGCTAAGGAATATGCTAAAGAATCAACCAAGGAATATCCTAAGGAATACGCTAATGACTATGCTAAGCAATATGCTAATGAACATGCTAAAGAATAAACTAAGGAATATGCTAATGACTATGCTAAGGAAATTACTGAGGAATATGGTAAGGAATATGCTAATGAATATGCTAAAGAATAAACTAAGGAACATGCTAAGAAGTATGCTAAAGAATATGCCGATAAATATACTCATGAATATGCTAAGGAAAACGATGAGGAATATCCTAATATGCTGAGGAATATATGAATAAATATGCTAAGGAATATGCAAATGAATACGCTAAGGATATGCTAATGAACTATCTCCACCATTTTCTCCTACAAAGACGAGACCACATGCAGCAGTATTTGCCGGGAGACGACCTACAAGTATTCCACCTCGTACGGGATGAACACAGACGTTTTACCTGAGGTGGATCTCATCGTCGTGAAGAACAGGTGAGCTACTGACATTCTTTCTTGTTCTTGTCTGTTTTATTCGTAATCACTTCCTACTACTACTACTACTACTACTGCTACTACTACTACTACTACTACTACTACTACTACTACTAATAATAATAATAATAATAATAATAATAATAATAATAATAATAATAATAATAATAATAATAATAATAATAATGATAATAATAATAATGAATGTGACATTCTTGCCTATTCTCGTCTGTTGTATTCCTAATCACTTATAATAATAATAATAATAATAATAATAATAATAATAATAATAATAATAATAATAATAATAATAATAATAAAACGACATTCTTACTAGTTCTTGCCTGTTGCGTAAGAAATCACTTAATAATAATAATAATAATAATAATAATAATAATAATAATAATAATAATAATAATAATAACATTCTTACGTGTTCTTGTCTGTTGTATGAGTAATCACTTAATAATAATACCGCACACGTGGCTTATAGGATGCCTGAAAATATATGGGGCAGAGGAAAACGCCACCAGCTTCCTGAAAAATACAATGTGCAACAGGAATACAGTACTTACAAGCTCTGGGATAAGACTAGCAGAGGTTAACATCAGGAGTGGGATCTTTCAAGGCGACTCACTGTCCCCACTACTCTTCGTAGTAGCCATCTGATGTTCATGGACGACATTAAGCTGTATGGTAAGAGCATCAAGGAAATAGATACCATAATCCAGACTGTAAGGATTGTATATGGGAACATCAGGATGGAGTTTAGAATAAAAAAATGCGCCTTGGTCAACATACAAAAAGGCAAAGTGACGAAGACTGGAGGGATTAAGCTACCCGACGGGAATAACATCAAACACACAGATGAGACAGAATACAAATACTTCGGAATAATAGAAGAGATGAAGGATACGATCAGGAAAGAGTATATGCAAAGACTTAAGGCGATACTCAAGTCAAAACTCAACGCTGGAAACATGAAAGCATAAACACGTGGGCAGTACCAGTAATCAGATACAGTGCGGGAGTAATGGAGTGGACGAAGGCTGAACTCCGCAGCATAGACCAGAAAACTAGGAAACAAATGACAATACACAAAGCACTACACCCAAGAGCAAACACAGGCAGACTATACATAACACGAAAGCAAGGAGGGAGAGGTCTACTAAGCATAGAGGACTGCGTCAACATTGAGAGCAGAACACTGGGGCAATACCTGAAAACCAGTGAAGACGAGTGGCCAAGGAGTGCATGGAAAGAAGGACTGATAAAAGTAGATGAAGACTCAGAAATATACAGAGACAGGAGAATGAAAAACAACATAGGACTGGTACAGAAAACCAGTGCACGGACAGTACATGAGACAGACTAAAGAACTGGCCAGCAACGAGACACAGCAATAGCTACAGAGGGGAGAACTCAAGAAGGAAACAGAAGGATTGCTAACAGCGGCACATGATCAGGCCCTAAGAACCTGGTATGTCAAAAGAACAATAGATGGAAGTAACATCTCGTCCATATGCAGGAAGTGCAATATGAAAGACGAGACCATAAACCACGTAGCAAGCTAATGTCCGGCGCTTGCACAGAACCAGTACAAAAAGAGGCATGATTCAGTAGCGTAAGCCCTCAACTGGAGCCTGTGCAAGAAACACCAGCTAGCTTGCAGTAATAAGTGGTACGAACACCAACCTGAGGGAGTGATAGAAAACGATCAGGCAAAGATCCTCTGAGACTATGGTATCAGAACAGAGAGGGTGATACGTGCCAGTGGACCAGACTTGACACTGATTGACAAAATCAAGAAGAAAGTATCACTCATTGATGTCGCAATACCATGGGACACCAGAGTAGATGCGAAAGAAAGAGAAAAAATTGTCAAGTATCAAGACCTGAAAATAGAAATAAGAAGGATATGGGATATGCCAATGGAAAAATGTACCCATAGTTACAGGAACACTTCGCACGATCCCAAGATCCCTGAAAAGGAACCTGGAAGAACTAGATGCCGAAGTAGCTCCAGAACTCATGCAGAAAAGTGTGTTATTAGAAACGGCGCACATGGTGAGAAAAGTGATGGACTTCTAAGGAGGCAGGATGCAACCCGGAACCCCACACTATAAATATCACCCAGTCGAATAGGATGAATGAGATAAAAAAAGAAAATAATAATAATAATAATAATAATAATAATAATAATAATAATAATAATAATAATAATAATGGTTGAAAGGAAGGTTGACGTTATTTTTTTCCTTTTCAGTCGATCTCTCGGCATAGTCAATTTATATTATGGAAGCTTCGATGCCGATTACGTCAAATTCACCAGAGAGGGACTACCTGAATTCCTAGGTGAGGAGAGTTAAACTTTATTAGAGAGAGAGAGAGAGAGAGAGAGAGAGAGAGAGAGAGAGAGAGAGAGAGAGAGAGAGAGAGAGAGAGACAGACAGACAGACAGACAGACAGACCTCTGAAGACATTTTCTTAGCACTTTGATATAATTATATATATATATATATCTATATACAGTATATATACACACACACACACACACACACACACACACACACACATATATATATATATATATATATATATATATATATATATATATATATGTACATATGTGTGTGTGGGATGTGCATATATGATAAAGGAAAAATCATAGAGAAATTAAAAAAAAAGGAAACAATGAAACCAAGACACAAATTTACAAAGCTAACAGGAGGCTGAAGGAAGCGGTCAAGACTCGTATAATCCCCCCTAATAGCGAAGAAAACCTTCCCTCTCTTCTTCCTGGAAAACTTTCCCCTTGTACTTCCAGGTAAATTCGGGGGCCAGGTGGGCCTCCTGCTGGGCTGCAGCGTCATCTCTATGGCGGAAGTCATCGTCTTCGGGGTCCTCATCTGCATCGCCTGCTGCAGGTCGTTCGTGGAAGGCGTCGTCCTCCGGCCGAGGGGGAAAGTGAATAAAGTGGTTGGCTACAATCCCCACTTGACTTGAGCTTTTAGTTTACAGAACTTTTTGATAGGTTTTTTTTTTGAGGAGATCCTTTTACTGTACCTCCGTTCATATTCTCTTTCTTCCATATTACTCTCCACCCTCTCGAACAATTGTTCCTCAGTGCAACTGCGAGGTTATCCTCCTGTTACATCTTTCAAACCTTTATACCGTCAATTTTTCATTCGCAGCTGAATGACCTCACAGGTCGCAGCGCTTGGCCTTTGGCCTAAATCCTACATTATGTTCTGTTCTTATTTGAGGTGAGAGATTCGAATCCCTTTGACGTGCGAGATCACAATTTAGAATTAGTTCACTTTGACGTGTAAATAAATTACCAGAGGGTAAATTTGCCTTATTTCGGGTTGAATGTTGTTAGAAGTTCGTTTGTGTGTGATTTTTTTTAGCAGGGGATTTCTTGACTTTTAAGACAAACACTTTTTAATAGAATATTTAAAGTTATGTCATGTTAAACCTTAGAAAGCAATGGATAACATCTTACCCGTTTCTAAGTCGAATACAGCGTCTAGCTCACTGATTCCGTGACTTGTGAGAAAAGGTCAGTTTATCATTAATTTAGGCGAGTTTTATCATTTATGGATATTTTACCGCAAGCCAGTTTTATTTGACAGAAATGGATACATAATTTATTCTTATTTTTAGTCAAAAAGAGTCGTCAGTACACTGACGTGTAGTAAGTCAATTTTTTGTGACTTGCAGTAACAAAAAGTTACAGATACCCTGAAGCATCTCAATCTTGATCAAATACTACACTATTTGCTTCATTACTACAAATTCCATAGACCCGTAATAAAACAATTCTTCTATTTTTAGGCCTAATCCTCTTTGCTCGTATAAGAGTTCGTTGCTGTAAACTTCGATTATGATTTGATAATAAATAAATAAATTGCAGGATAATTTCATGCAATTACTTGATAATAAATTGCAGGATAATTTCATACAATTATCTGATAATAAATTGCAGGATAATTTCATGCAGTTACTCGAAAGCTAATAACACATCAGAATTTCAGCAAATGAACCATCTGTGAAACCTAACGTCTCAATACTATTTCCTTGTCATTGAGATTGGCCAGAGGAACTAAAATCAGTCAGTCAATCAATCAATCTTTGAGAGTGGCCAGAGAACCTTGACCAATCAATAAATTTTTGAGAGTGGCCAGAGAACATGGAATCAATTATTCGATCAATTTGTCTTTGAGAGTGGCCAGAGAACCTAGAATCATTCAGTCAATCAGTCAGTCTTTGAGAGTGGCCAGAGAACTTAGAACCAATCAGTCAATAAATTTTTTAGAAAGGCCAGAGAACATGGAATCAATTAATCAATCAGTTTGTCTTTGAGAGTGGCCAGAGAACCTAGAATCAGTCAGTCAATCAGTCAATCTTTGAGAGTGGCCAGAGAACCTAGACTCAATAATTCAATCAATCAATCTTTGAGAATGGCCAGAGAACCTAGAATCAATAATTCAATCAATCAGTCTTTGAGAGTGACCAGAGAACCTAGAATCTAATTCAGTCAATCTTTTAGAGTTGCCAGAACTAGAATCAATCAATCAATCATTGAGAGTGGTTAGAGAACCTAGAATAAATCAGTCAGTCAATTTATCTTTGAGAGTGGCCATACAAACTAGGACCAGTCAATCAGTCTGTCAGTCTTTGGGAGTGGTCTGACGGAAACCCTTCCCAGAGATTCCCATTATCAAAACGACAACCTAACACTGGAACAGAATTATCAAAAGAAGAACGTCAAACCTGAATTCCCATTCCAATTACTGAAGAGATTCAATGGAATCGCAAGAAAAATGCCTATGAGGTTATTAATGTATCTCATTCATTCGGAATTCGAAATTCATGGCCGCCGCTTCCAGCTAATATTTGGATGAGCGGAAGAGAAACCAGAAACCAGGTCGAACTTCGATGGCAAAAGGGAGGTCAAAGGTTATTGATATATGTGACCTCATATAGCTTACAAGTGTATGAATCTTAGACTGGCTACTGGGAAGGGGGAGGGCGGTTGGTTTGTGCAATGGTCGAATAATAATTGCTGTCATGTGGTATGGGATGGTTGTCGAACAATGAGCGAAAATTATTTCTATATTTCTCTGGACTCACTGGGTGTCGAAGGGAGTGGGAACATGTCGAGTTATTAACTATAATTATATATATATATATATATATATATATATATATATATATATATATATATATATATATATACATATACATATACATATATTTCTCAGGTCTCATTGAGCAGTAGGGAGAGTGGGGTTTGGCTGGTCAAGTAATCACCACAATATCTTATTTTTATTTTTCATGTCTCGTTGAGTGTAGGGATTGTCATGTGTCCTGAGTAATGTTACCAAATGCCCAGAATTCTTCATATAAATAATTAAACGTACAAATACGTGGTTAAGACATTTTGACTATATGATAAAAATGCTAAACGATCAAACACAATATGTCATTAATTCTTATGTTGTTATGTTAACCTTCTATATGCTTGCATGTAATAATGTTTTATTTATCGCTAGGCTACCTGAAGATTGTAAATTTAGCATACAAGTGTATATACATGGCGAAGAGAATTTAAAACATTTTTGCCTGTAGTTACTGATGGAAAGTCTTTTAATATTTGCTTTCTTTATTCGCTGGATGAAATAGCTTAACTTTTACCAGTATAATGCTGTATGACTAATAAAATGTCTGTCATAAACGAAATAACTTCATTTTCATTGGAATGCCTCCGTTGGAGAACTATCTCACTGAATCTTCTTTATATGCCGAGGTGTTTGCCTCTTCGAATGGCGTGTTAGTGAAAAGTATTCAGGTGAGTCCCGGAAAATAACATCAAAGTTAATCCAGGTGAGATTAGTTTAGATAATGAAGTCAATTTGCAAGCTAAGCACGGTGGAATTTGCAGATGCTGCGGAAATTTGTTACAGGAGAGTCTGGTGCAGATGACGAAATTCTTTGGATTTGAGTCTGTTTTTCGAACACGATATTCCTTGATAATTTTGCAGAGGTAAACTATGGTAAAGTTATCAATGTACCCTTATGGATCATGATACCAACTTGCAATTAGCAATACTTCACCGTAAAATTGCCAACTATTGTCTTTCAGTGAAAGCTAAGTTAACGACTTAAATATTAGTAAAAGTTGTAATGTAAATGTGTTGTACCACAGAATGAGCATCTACTGTGAATTTACAGAGTGATTTAAAGGTAACGTTTGCATGGTATGTTCATAACTTATTTTTGGAGTGTTTTGGCAATAACATATTGTTGCCAACTACCAATTTTCCTCTTTTATTTGGTGACAAATACATGTCATTTCAGAATAAAGTGGACATGACCTTGTACAGGAGTATGTGAAATCAATGTAATACAAGTACAATAACTTTCATGTCGGTATTGACTATAAATGGCGTCTTCTTAACAGAAGCTAGCAGCTGAAAAGCCTACCTCCTAAACAGTGCGGTGACAAGTACATAATGATTGCCAGTATAATGAGAAGTAAATATTATTTTGTTAGTACCTTGCGTAGGTATAGCCTCACATTCAATCACTTACCCTGAAATTTATATAATTCTAATGTCATTAATGTTCTTGTTCCTGTTATTTTTACTTTTGTTCTAGAGAAACAAAACCAGGAGAACGCTCGCTACGGTTTCAGAGACGTCATAGCAGAAGAAAACAGTAGTTGATCAAGATGTCTTCTGGAGCTGCGGTGGTCACCTGTCCAATTGAAGCTGATTTCAGCCCTAGTTTGTGAGTGTTTATATAGGCACTCACCTAAATGGGCGCGCAAGGATACGCTCACCTATAATTTCAGATGGGCGTGGCCCTCCAGGAATCGAAGCATTTCCGAAGGTGAGTAAATTGGTCTGAAACAACCAGATCATTATCATAATTGTTCCCGTAGGTTGGGGGGAGCGGGGTTAGTGCCGTCAGTGCAACTCACATGGTGCACTGTTGGCATTACTTAAGGTTCTTTGCAGCGTGCCTTCGGCCCCTAGCCGCAACCTCATTCATTCCTTTTACCGTGCCTCCGTTCACATTCTCGTTCTTCCATCTGACTTCCCACCCTCTCTGACAATTGTTTCACAGTGCAACTGCGAGGGTTTTCCTCCTGTTAAACCTTTCAAACCCTCTTAATGTTTATTTCCCTTTCAACGCTGAATGACCTCGTAGGCCCCAGCGCTTTTTGCCTAAATTCTATATTCCATTTCCAATTATCATAATCGTCCCCGAGGCTCGTTTGGCACCTCATTTCCGTGACGAATTGTCAAAGATGTCAATACTGGTGAAGCGGCGCTCCCGCGAAAACTAATATGTCGTAGCAAACGATAATTAAACAAGCGTTTAAGTTAATAAGGAGTCGTATATCATCGTAGGAGCCTAGAATTTCGTGTTGCCAGAAACACAGTGCTATTAATCAATGACTTGATTAATGGCACTCATTAATGTCAGTTATTGCTCTCGCGAGGTTCGTAATAGTTCTTTATCGGTTAACGAAGGCCGTTTCCTGTGGGAACAAGAGAGTTGAAATGTCCTCCTCTCGTTACGAGTGATTGAGAGAATCTTACGTCTTTCTCATTCTTTCACATTGGTGATTGAGTATGATTGCTTGTAGGTTTTGACGCTTTTTAGTTTCCTGTAAAAGAAAACTACTGAGGTGGCTATCTGTCTGTCTGTCCGCCCTCAAATCTTAAAAACTACTGAGGCTAGAGGGCTGCAACTTGGTATGTTGATCATCCACCCTCCGATAATCAAACATACCAAATTGCAGCCCTCTAGCCTCCGTCGTTTTGATTTTATTTAAGGTTAAAGTTTCATGGACTGCGGCTCATAACAGCATTATACAGAGACCAAGGAAAGATAGATCTATTTTCGGTGGCCTTGAGTATACGCTGTACAGAAAACTCGATTGCGCCGATGAAACTTCGGTGCAATTTTTACTTGTTTTTTATGTCTCAATATTTGTTTATTTATTCTCAAGCTATGTCTAACTTGCAACCGAATGGAGACGAAATTGAAATAAAGGCTATGGATTAATGTCGGGTGGAGAGAATAATTCTCCCTAAATTCCACTGGAATTAATCATATTATGCATGCTCATATAATTTTAATATTTCTCATGCCTTTTTCAGGAAATTTGCCTTCATTCCATAAAGTTATTTCGTAACATCTCTCCAAATCTTCGTATTCCTATTTGAAGTTCATGCAGACATTTTTGCCACTTGACCGGAACTGTGACCAATGTTTTTTTTTTACGCAGAATTAATTCTCTCATAATTCCACTGGTCTTAATCATACTATGCATGGTCAGTTGACTTTAAAATTGCTCATACACTTTCAAGTAATTTACTTATATTCCACAATGTTATTTCATAAATCTTGCCAGATTTTCATTTGAAGTTCATGCAAACATTTTCTTCATTTGAACGCAACCGTCAATCAGTGTCCTTTAGCATTGTGAATTACGCTTTAAACAGTTCATTAACCACCAGCGCCCACAAAACGTTCAAACATTAACGATAGAGCACATTACCGTTACGTAAAAGCGACCCCCTGCCTGGAAGTGTTTACAAACATCGAGATATTGGGCAAACAAACAGTGGCGTGGCCACAAACCTTAGATCAAACGAAGTGGGTTAATATTTCATTGAAAGGTCGCCTAGTGTATTTAGGGGGCGTGTCTGGGCAGTTCTCTCCCGTTTCGATTTCGTTATTGTGTTTGTGTGCTCCCAGAGGGACTGGACTGAAGGCTGCTTGTACTCGTATGTCGCTCAGGTGTGTTTGCTGTTTTCACCAGGACAGGCACCGCTGATTGTTGACAACGGGATTTTGGTGCCAGGTTTGTTTGTCTTTCGATAACTTGTGTGTTGGTCAAATATGCTTGATTTAAATCAGTCTTGTAGGTCCTTTAGTACCAGGAGTGTTTGTCTTTTGACATTTTCCGCGTAAATCATCTGTATTTTATTTAACACGGCTCCGAAAGTCCTATAGACAGACGACGGGAAGACAGAATATGACCATTCTTTTGTTTTTGTTTGCGTCTGAAATTTTGAAATCCGCGTAAATCACATAATGTTTTATCTGGCCCAGATCTGTGGGCCCTGTTGACAGACGGTTAGAAAATGTAACGCAAAGGTTAACATTGTCGTATGTGTGTGATTTTTTTTTGCGACTGAAGTATGTCAGTTGTTAGAGGGTTTGTTGTTAATATGATTATGTTCATTTGAAATGCGCATATGTGTGCGTGTATGTGTGGCCATAACTTCATCCATACCTCCCAATACTTGTTCACGTACATACGTACATACCGAACTATATAATTGTCCTTTCTATACACACGCATGTATATATATATATTTATATATGTTATATATATATATATATATATATATATATATATATATATATATATATATATATATATATATATATATATATATATATATATATATATATATATATATATATATATATATACGACGATGATGAAGGCGGAAGCCCAATATACGGAGACCAAGGGCAGATGGAGAGGCACACTAACAATCTACAGTTTTTATTGTGGCCGACGGCGTTTCGCAATAATCCATTGCATTTTCAAGGCTGCAATGACACAATTTTGTTTAATAAAAAGGGACGTCACTATATAAAATTATAAAGATAAAAAAATAAAGTAAAATAAAAGTGTACATACATTTCTTAAAATATCTTAAAAACAAACCTACAGTACATGGCTAAAAATGACTAAACAGAAGAAGGTAAAACTACTCTGCTGTTCTCTTTGTTTTCGAGTAGTTTTACCTTCTTCTGTTTAGTCACTTTTAGCCATGTACTGGGTAGGTTTGTTTTAAGATATTTTAAGAAATGTATGTACAATTTTATTTTATTTTATTTTTTTATCTTTATAATTTTATATAGTGACGTCCCTTTTATTAAACAAAATTGTGTCATTGCAGCCTTGAAAATGCAATGGATTATTGCGAAACGCCGTCGGCCACAATAAAAACTATATATATATATATATATATATATATATATATATATATATATATATATATATATATATATATATATATATATGTTGTATATATAAAATATATTAATTTATATATATATATATATATATATATATATATATATATATATATATATAGAGATTAATATATATATATATATATATATATATATATATATATATATATATATATATATATATATATATATATTCATTTATATATATAAATTAATATATTATATATAATATATATTAATCTATATATATATATATATATAAATATATATATCTGTACTGTATGTATGTATTTATATATATATACATATACATACATATATATATATACTGTATATATATATATATATATATATATATATATATATATATATATATATATATATATATATATATATATATATATGCGTGTGTATAGAAAGGGCAATTATATACCGAACTGGGAACACATATGCACATGAAAAAGTATTGGGAGGTATGGATGAAGTTACGGGACACACACACCCATATGCACATTCCAAATGAACATAATCACATTAACTATAAAGACTTTAACAACTAACATACTTCAGTCGCAAATAAAAACGACATACATTTTCTCACCGTCCGTCAACAGGACCCACAGAATTTTATTAGACAAAATATATATGATTTACGCGGATTTCCAACGCAACAAATAGAAAATAAAATGAAGAATCCCACCTAAATGTGACGTCACGTTTTTCCTTGTCACTTGATAACAGAAGAAATCGTTATTCGCAGATATTAATGCTGCCAATTAATTTTTCCATTCTGTTTTTTCGACTTTCTCGCGCTTCTCGTTCAGCCAATCATAACATTGTTTTTCCGAACTCTGCCTAAGACTTCAAACTTAAAAAAAAAAAAAAAAAAAAAAAAAAAAAATATATATATATATATATATATATATATATATATATATATATATATATATATATATATATATATATATATATAAAATAGGTCATGCGTCACAAAATCTATATCACGCCTTTTCGAATTCTGGTAGTTGTTTCTAATAATTTATTTTTAATTAATCAAGTTTTATTTCGCTTCGAGCATTTTTACGTTTAACGCTTTGACGAAGTGCAGACGGTTCGTATGCTTTTTTTAGGGGGTTAAGAATGACGTATGTGGCTTATATGATGAAATGATCTTTTAATGTCATAGAGATATCATACTGAGAAGAAATTTGACTTAAATATGATAATGGAGTTTATGATGTATATACAGTATATATACTATATACACTATATATATATATATATATATATATATATATATATATATATATATATATATATATATATATATATATATATATATATATATATATATATATATAAAGCCACATCCACAAATATCACTTAATATTGAATTCAATATACCTGAGGAATAACTTATGCCTAATGGAATTTTAATTTATAGGCGCATCTGCAAAAGCTAAATTTCTCTTACAATTGATACATTTGCCAAAATCCGAGGTATATACATTCTTTCAATACACGGTAACCGCGACAATTACCACAAACTCCATTATCATCACTGGACTTAAATTTCTTCTCAATATGATATATCTATGATATTAAAAGATCATTGCCTCACATATGCCACATACGTCATACTTACCTGCCCCCCTTTACCCCCTAGAAAAATCATACGAATCGTCTACGCTTCGTCAAAGCGTTAAACGTAACAACGCGCTGAACGAAAAAACTTGATTAATTAAAAAAAAAAAAGTAATCAGGAAACAACTGACGGAAATCGAAAAGGCGTGACATAGATTTTGTGATGCAAGACTTATTTTTCTATACATATATTTTTTTTTAGTCTGAACTATCGGGCAGAGTTCGGAAAAAGAATGTTTTGATTGGCTGAACGCGAAGCGCGAGAAAGTCGGAAAAACGGAACGAAAAAAGTAATTAGCAGCATTAAAGTGTGCTAGAGAAGCGAATAATGATTTCCTCTGTTATCAAGTGGCAAAGAAAAATATGGCGTCATGTTTTAGTGTTGCACTTTTGACTTCCACGTGGATTGCACTGACACTGCGCATATGTCGTCAAAATGAAGAAATAATGTGATAAGGAACTCATTACTCTACTTGCAATACATTTACCAGATACTTCTATTCATGTTTTTGAGGGGAACATAAATAAGACAAATACCTGCTCTTATAAAAGGCAAATTATACATACATACATACATATATATATATATATATATATATATATATATATATATATATATATATATATATATATATATATATATATATGCACACACACATATATTTATATTTATATATATATATGTGTGTGTGTATTTGCCTTTTATAAGAACAGGTGTTGGTCTTGTTTATGTCCCTCATAAATATGAATAGAAGTATCTGGTAAATTTAGTGCAAGTAGAGTAATGACTTCCTTGTCAAATTATTACTTCAAGTTGACGATATATATATATATATATATATATATATATATATATATATATATATATACATATATATATATACATACATATATATATATATATATATATATATATATATATATATATATATATATACATTTATATGTATATATATACTGTATATAAACATATATATTTACTTTCATAATTACTGACAGATACCTAAAAAAAAGCGGTAATTTACCACGAAACATAATCATCTTGAAGAGCTTGTTCTCTTTACTTGAGAATAACCGAATTTATCATCTGATATCCGACAGAGGCAGACGGGAGCGCAAAAACATGAGTCCTTGCAAAACATGTGGCAGTGATGTCGAACTCGAGTCTGCAGAGGAAGCGCGATCGAAGGTAAGGAAGTGTTTCAGTTTTCTGTAAAAGAAAACTGTCGCTATAATGTGGTTCGGATTCCACAATAAGCTGTAGGTCCCGTTGCTAGGTAACCAATTGGTCCTTAACCACGTAAAATAAGTCTAATCCTTCGGGCCAGCTCTAGGAGAGCTGTTAATCAGCTCAGTGGTCTGGTAAAACTAAGGTATACTTAACTTTCGTCCTCACTTTTTCTGTCCGCCCTCAGATCTTAAAAACTACTGAGTCTAGACGGCTGCAAATTGATATGCTGATCATCCACCCTCCAGTCATCATACATATCAAATTGCAGCCCTCTAGCCTTAGTAGTTTTTATTTTATTTAAGGTTAAGGTTAGCCATGATCATGGATCTGGCAACGCTATAGGACAGGCCACCACCGGGCCGTGGCTGAAAGTTTCATGGTCCGCGGCTGAGAGTTTCATGGGCAATGGCTGAGAGTTTCACACAGCATTACACGCTGTACAGAAAACTCAACTGCGCCGAAGAGACCCGCGCATTTTTTATTTGTTTTATTTATTCTATAATTTACTTATTCTGATGATGGCCTCTTGGCCTCAGTATTAGTCATTGCCTTTTAATTCAAACCAAACTTACTCTCAGGAATCTAATCATGACCCTTTTTTCGTTTGCACCAACCCACTGTAAACAGGAATATGAGATATCGCTCACATTAACGTGAAATAAAAGAAAGTTAGTTTTGTACTTACTGATTCTTTGTGTGTGTTTGTCCTTAAATGTCTGCTTCATTTTTGTTGGCGTTGCTTTCGTTTTATCGTAGTTTTTCTTTTTTTCAGTTTTGGTTTTCTGTAAAAGAAAACTATTGTGCCGGCTTTATCTGTCCGCCCTCAGATCTTAAAAACTACATACCAAATTACAGCCCTTTAGCCTCAGTAGTTTTTTTATTTTACTTAAGGTTAAAGTTAGCCATGATAGTGAATCTGGCAACGCTACAGGACATCCCACCACCGGATCGTGGCTGAAAGTTTAATGGGCCGCGGCTCATACAGCATTATAGGCTCTACAGAAAACTCGATTGCGCCGAAGAGACTTCGGCGCATATTTTACTTGTTTTTATCGCCTTTCATTTAATCATCGACACTTCTCTTTCTGCAGTTTTTGTTTTTTGTTAATTCTTGGAGTTACTCTTTATTACGTTCACGTCATCTTTTCATACCACTTTACCCAATTTCTTTCTCACAGTATCTAAACCATCCACAGGATTACCTGTCACCTCGGACCTTCCATGAGGCACTGGCTCTATCCATGGAAAACACAACCATCCATGGATTGGGACACATCTGGAACAACAGGCGCAATCTATTGGCCGTCTTCTGGATCCTGGTCTTTGGGATTTGCACCTTCTCTGCGACTTTCGCCTCCGACACTTACCTGCGGGACTTCTTCGCTCGGAAAATCCACTCTCAGGTACATATCAGTTTGGTGTTCAGTCAAACTTGCTACAAAAGAACCTGGTATCTAGGAACCCAGCTACTCCCTCATGATCTAGGAACCAAGCTACTCCAAAAAGAGCTATCTAGGCACCAAGCTACTCCCAAACGAGCTGTCTAGGAACCCAGCTATTCCCAGACAAGCTATCTAGGAAACCAGCTACTCCAGAACGAGCTATCTAGGAACACAGCTACCCTCAAATTGGCTACCTGTGTACATGGTTATTGTGAATCAGGATACTCGCAACAACTGGTTAGCCTGGAATCGTAAACCCACGACCCTGATTGCTAATATTATTATTCATTTAATATTCTACTAAAGGGTTAGGCTTTGTGGCTCTGGTCTTCCCTAAGGTAAGATGATGGCTCTACGCTAGGTTACTTTAGGTTAGACTAGGCTAGGTAAAGACTGTAGCCTTTGAACTTGTGTTGTCACGATTTTTGGGTTAGGTTAAGGGGGAGTGTCTGGTTTGGCAATTAGCCAGATTCTTACCTGACTGGTTTGACTGGCAACCTTTAGTTTTGACTATATCAGCCAGGCATTACTTTGGTAATTCGTAGATTTAGTTTCCTCACAGGGTTTCGTCCCAAATTCGTTTGTTTGCTGACGGTTTCATTAAAGTAAAATATGAATAAAATCCCGTTTAATAAGACAGTGATGTTGGGTTTTCATTCAGATTACGCTTGTATGATTCAGATCAGCTTCTCCAGCTTAATTAGGAACTTATTAGGTCACAGAGTATTATTCATGAGCCTAAGAGACTTTATTGCAATCATTCCCTTTTTTGTCATGTAACAGAAAGACCCTCTCGTTATTCTGATTCCGTATTTGGATGTCTTGATTTTTTCACAAAAATTCTCTCTTTTAATCCATTTCTCAGACAATGCTCATAATAAATGCCACCTATTCTTCCCGCCACCCCCCCCCCACCCCGTATGGGGTAGTGTCGTCAGTGCACCTCACGCGTTGCACTGTAGGTATTACTTAAGCTTCTTTGCAGCGTCCCTTCGGCCCCTAGCTGCAACCCCTTTCATGCCTTTTACTGTACCTGTGTTCATATTCTCTTTCTTCCTTCTTGCTGTTCACCCTCTCCTAACAGGTGTTTCATAGTGCAACTGCGAGGTTGTCTATTTTCCTTTCATCGCTGAATGACCTCATAGGTCCCAGTACTTGGCCTTTAGTCCTGAATTCTATATTTCATTCCATTCCATTCCTAATCTTCCCGAGCTTCTTCTTCTCTGCACCTAGTCTTTGGAATTTCCTATATGCTTTTATTTTATCATTATGCCATACTGTAGCATTGACACGGTGCTCATGATTCAGTTGTACTGAAAAGGTATTCCTCAAGGCGCTTTCAGATGCAAGATTGGTAAGATATTATAAAAGTTGATTATTTTAAGCTCGAATTTATAATCATTCATAAATGAACGCCCATTGGCACTTTTTTAGATTTAAAGAGGAAGGAATACGTAGGTGGAAGAACTTTCTAAAACGCCAGTTCCCCTTTTAAACAGGTTAACTGACCTGGACTTACTCCCTTCCGTTATAATTTGTTGATGTTTTCTTTATTAAAAAAAACGCCAGCAGGGCCTTATCATAAATGCATTTGAGTTAATGGCTTGATTATGAATTCATTTTAATGTTTCCCCCTAGGGGGGTAGTGTCGTCAGTGACCTTCACGAGGTGCACTGTAGGCATTACTTAAGGTTCTTTGCAGCGTCCCTTCGGACCCTAGCTTCAACCCCTTTCATTCCTTTTACTTTACCTCCATTCATATTATCTTTCTTCCATCTTACTTTTCACCCTGCGTGGTTTTACTCCCGTTACATCTTTCAAACCTTTCTACTGTCAATTTCCCTTTCAGCGCTGAATGACCTCATAGGTCCCAGTGCTTGGCCTTTGGCCTAAATTCTATATTCCATTCCATCCCATTCCATTCATGTTAATGTTTATAGACTTTTGATTTTGTAATGCCGAAGAATGGGTTATATTCTTGCTGTCTAAATGTTGTTGTTTACTTCTGATATTAAAAGCTACCGTTATGATAATAAGGGAATATTAATTAAATTTATGTGAGGACGTTAGAATAAATCGATGTACGATAATGAAATTAAGGTTGTCCTGCGTTAATGATGTTTGAATACACTTTTCGTAAGCATCAGTTATGTTAGGTTTCTGTGCCGTCTCTGTCTCGATTAAATCATTATTCCATTATATATATTCAGTGTTTCGTAATACCTTACTATCTCCAAATCTCCTTAGGTCTCTGTCTCTCTGTCTGTCTGTCTCTCTCTCTCAGCGATTTTAGTCTACCTCCCTTACTGTTCTTGCTACCTATTCGTTCATAAATCTCCTGGACTACTCTCTCTCTCTCTCTCTCTCTCTCTCTCTCTCTCTCTCTCTCTCTCTCTCTCTTAGCGATTCTAGCCTACATCCCTTACCGTTCTTGCTATCTGGTCGTTCATAAATATCCTGGACTACTCGCTCTCTCTCTCTCTCTCTCTCATCCAGTCTTCGTAATTCCTTGATTAATAATTCACTTTTGTATTTGTGGCATAAACTCTCGTCATACAAAAGAACGATTTATGCCTTGTAAATAAATGGCAATTGTTTACCTCTGATATTATTAGTTGCAGTTATTCTAATAGCAAGTTCTTAATTGCGGACGAATTGATATGCAGACTTAATACAGCGAAATTAGCATTATGCTTTTATAATGATGCCTTAATTCATATTTCATAGACTTCAGCCATGTTTCAAAATCTCTCTCTCTCTCTCTCTCTCTCTCTCTCTCTAAATTCATAGACTTCTGCTATGTTTGATGTTCCAATCTCTCTCTCTCTCTCTCTCTCTCTCTCTCTCTCTCTCTCTCTCTCTCTCTCTCTCTCTCTCTCTCTCTCTCTTATATTTCATAGACTTCTGCTATGTTTGATGTACGTTTCAATCTCTCTCTCTCTCTCCCTCTCCCTTCCTCTCTCTCATAATTCATAGACTTCTGCTATGTCTGATGTTTCAATCTCTCTCTCTCTCTCTCTCTCTCTCTCTCTCTCTCTCTCTCTCTCTCTCTCTCTCTCTCTCTCTCATAAATTCATAGACTTCAGCCATGTTTCAAAATCTCTCACTCTCTCTCTCTCTCTCTCTCTCTCTCTCTCTCTCTCTCTCTCTCTCTCTCTCTCTCTCTCATAATTCATAGACTTCTGCTATGTTTGATGTTCCAATCTCTCTCTCTCTCTCTCTCTCTCTCTCTCTCTCTCTCTCTCTCTCTCTCTATTTCATAGACTTCTGCTATGTTTGATGTACGTTTCAATCTCTCTCTCTCTCTCTCTCTCTCCCTTCCTCTCTCTCATAATTCATAGACTTCTGCTATGTCTGATGTTTGAATCTTTCTCTCTCTCTCTCTCTCTCTCTCTCATAATTCATAGACTTCTGCTATGTTTGATGTTTCAATCTCTCTCTCTCTCTCTCTCTCTCTCTCTCTCTCTCTCTCTCTCTCTCTCTCTCTCTCTCTCTCTTCCTCTCTCTCATAATTCATAGACTTCTGCTATGTCTGATGTTTGAATCTTTCTCTCTCTCTCTCTCTCTCTCTCTCTCTCTCTGTGATGTGACATTCTCTCGGTGAGACGTAATCGTTCATGGTCTGGATAATCTACCCGATAATACGCGTCTTACATACAATTAGCGAATGAAATATAGCTAAAAGTGTTCGTGAACTATCGGTGATTAGCTTAATATCAGATTAGAGCGAAAAACCGTCTAATAAGTTGTCTACGAGTGAATTAATAAAATCAGAAAATCATGGAGGAATCAGCCAACAGTGGCAAAAAGGTGGCGAAATCTAGCTTGCATCGGTGATATTCAATACGATGAATTGGCAGGAAGGGAACTTGGTTTGCTGATCATGGAGATTAATTGCAGCATTGACCAAAAAGATGTGAAATCATTCACAGACATATTGAAAGGATACGATCCTTCAAGCTGGAGCAAATCTGTAGAAAATATAATGAAAATAATAGAAGAGATACCTATGAAAGTTCAAGTTATCAAAAGACTTATAAAGAAAATCTACAAAAATCAACACATTCCATCAAAGAAAGTAAGTAAGGTGGAATTAGTGAATATATTGATTGATGCAATAGGCAAACGGATGCCTAAAGCATGTAAACTATGTAGAGTGTGGTATAGCATTGTAAATCCACAAAACCTGATTAGGAAATGCTATGCTTGCCACGTACCGACACACCCGTCATGTGCTGAAGTTGAGCAAAATAGAAATAAGGACACAAAAATATTTTGCTCAACATGTCTAGTATGGATAGACAAGGTCATTAAATCAAGACTTAATGTACAGATTGTGGAGGATGAAGAAGATGAAGAAGATGAAGAAGAGGAAGAAGAGGAAAATAGAGAAGAAAATAAGACTGAAGAGAGAGAAAAGATTAATGAAAAACAAAGAACAGGATAATAGTATGGATGCAGAGAAACTCATAGATTCTACATATGAGGCAATACAGCAACATACATATGAAGAAATAAATTATGACCTGATAAATCAAAATAAAATCCCAAAGAGGTTGTACCCGGATCTCCATACTGAGGGGAATGAACAAGAAAAAAAGAAAAGAAAAGAAAGACACAGTATGCACCCTTTTGAAAAGAGGGAATTGCAGGTTTGGTGAAAGATGTTATTACAAACATCCCAAGATATGTCACAATTATGAGATCTATGGCAAATGTGCATATCTAGATGGCTATGAAGAGGAATGCAGAGATCTACATCCAAAAATATGTAGAAACTGGAAAGAAGGAAATGGATGTAGGTTTAATAAGAAATGTAGGTACATGCATCCTGTAGCCATGAAAGACCAAAATCAAAATCAAAAAAATCAAATACATATAAAAACCAAGGAAAAAATGAAACAAATAAAGAAAAGAACAAAGATCATGTGATGAAGGCAAAAGCAAGCAAACAACACATTATGAAAAGTCAGCACCACGATATGAGCCATCAGCACCTAGATATAGCACAAGGAACAAGCAATGTATCTATGATGCAAGGGGATGGTGCAGATATGGAGATAAGTGCAGGTTTATGCACAAAGTGAATAAATATGAAGCTGGAAGAACAAATATAATGGAAAAGTTGGATTTTTAATGTACGAATTTCTGGAAATGAAAAAAGATCAACATATCAGAACAGGAAAGAGACATGGGAAAATCCTTATTATTACCCATATTAGATAATGGAGATAATATGCAAACAATCATAGTGATGAACGCGCAGGGTCTAGTTACGAGTAACTCAAAAGAAAGATAGAGTTCTTAGAAGAACTAACCCAAAATGAAAAAATAGAAATATTGAATATAAGTGAAACCTGGTATTCCCAAGAGACTGGTAATGATGACCAGATAAAGGGTTTCCAAACTTATAGATCAGATAGAAAAATAGAAATCAAGGGGAACCGCGATATATGGGAGAGATGCCAATCAAGGAAAAATCTGTGAGAAATATAGTAACACAGAATGTGAATTAATAGCGGTAGAATTTGAATCTGAAAAATTAGTGAACATTGTAATATATAGACCCCTAATACTAAAGAGTTTGACATAATAATTGAAAAACTGGATGAAATATGTAGAAATCACAAGGACTGGACTATACTCCTAACTGGAGACTTTAACTTTCCTTTTGTAGAATGGAAAGAACGAATAGAGAGACTGTGGTTGTATTTATACATATAAAAAGAGAGCAATAGTAGTAGTGCAGAAGATAAGAGGCAATTTGAAAAGCTATTAGATATGCTACTAGAACATAACATTCAGCAAATAAATCACCTACCAACAAGAAAGGATAATATTTTAGACCTAGTATTTGTGAATGAGGTGAACTATGTTAAAAAGAAATAATAGTATATAACACGAGTATTTCGGACCATAATGTCATAGAACTAACAGTCCGTTCCAGAACATACGAAAACAAAGAAAAGCAAGAGACAAAAAAATGGGAAGGATATGGAAAATACAATTTCTATAGTAAGAATATAAATTGGTCAAAAATAAATGAAGAATTAAACAAAGAATGGGAAAACATATTTGTAAGTGATGATATACAGGTAAATACCGATATATTATATAAAAATTAGAGGAAATAGTGGAAAATATATACTGAAGAAAAAAAGTAAGCATCAGTCACGAATTCCAAGAGACAGAAGGATCTTGTTCCAGAAAATTAGAAAGTGGAAAAAAGCTCTTGCAAAAGAAAAGAATGCATGGAAAGTGATGGAACTAAAAAGTAAGATAGAAAATGCAGAACAAAAGATTATACAATCAAAAGAAAATGAAAAATGGAACCTAGAAGAAATGACACTACAAAATATCAAGCAAAACCCTAAAATTTTTTATTCATATGCAAAAAGATGAATAAAATAAGAGTAGAAATAGGCCCTCTAAGAATTGAAGGGCGATTAACGAATGAAAAAAGGAAATATGTAACATATTAGCAGAAAGATATAAGAGTGAATTTACACCTAGAATTGACAATGAAGATAATGATACAGAAATAAGAGATGAAAATACTGAATACTTATCAGATATAGATATTACAGAAGCCGATATTGTGCAGGCTATTAATGAAATTAAAATGGATCAGCAGCAGGACCAGATGGAGTACCTGCCATATTGTTAAAGAAAGTGGTTCATTCAATCGCAAAGCCGCTAGCAATATTATTAAGGCAAAGTATAGATACAGGCAAGATTTATGATGAGCATAAATTAGCATATATTACTCCTACTTTCAAAAGTGGTTCAAGACTAGAGGCAAGTAATTATAGGCCTGTGAGTCTGACATCTCATATTATGAAAGTATATGAAAGGGTAATGAAAAAATATAATGAAACATTTAATGAAAAATAGATTGTTCAATATAGGACAACATGGTTTTGTACCCGGAAAAAGTACACAAACCCAACTGTTAGTCCACCATGAAAGCATATATAAAAATATGATAAATGAAAAAGATACAGATGTGGTTTACCTAGACTTTGCAAAAGCTTTTGACAAGGTAGATCATAATATATTAGCGAAAAAATTAGAAAACATAACATTGTTGATAAAGTAGGAAGATGGATAAAAGAATTTTTGCAAAATAGAAAACAGATAGTGATTGCAAACGATGAGAAATCGGATGAAGCTATGGTAATATCCGGTGTACCACAGGGTACGGTGTTAGCTGCATTGCTGTTTGTGATTATGATTGCAGACATAGACAGTAATGTTAAGGACTCAGTAGTAAGAAGTTTCGCAGATGACACAAGAATAAGTAGAGAAATTGCTTGTGATGAAGATAGGAACTCGCTAAAAGAGACCTAAACAAAATATATAAATGGGCAGAGATAAATAGGATGGTATTTAACTCTGATAAATTTGAATCAATGAACTATGGTGATAAAGTAGGAATGCTATATGCATATAAAGGACCTAATAATGAGACAATCACAAACAAGGAAGCAGTTAAAGACCTTGGTGTGATGTTGAATAGAATATGTTATGCAATGATCAAATAGCAATTCTATTGGCAAAATGCAAAGCAAAAATGGGAATGTTGTTCCGGCACTTCAAAACTAGAAAAGCTGAACACATGATTATGCTTTATAAAACGTACGTACGTAGTCCACTTGAATATTGCAATATAATATGGTACCCACACTACCAAAAGGATATTGCACAAATAGAGAGTGTACAAAGGTCATTTACAGCTAGAATAGAAGAAGTTAAGGACCTTGACTACTGGGAAAGACTACAATTCTTAAATTTATATAGTCTTGAAAGGAGAAGAGAACGCTACATGGTAATTCAAGCATGGAAACAGATAGAAGGAATTACCGAAAACATCATGGAACTAAAATTATCAAAAAGAGCAAGCAGAGGTAGATTAATAGTGCCAAAAACTATACCAGGAAAATTAAGGAAAGCACACAGGACATTAATCCACCACGCACCAGCATCGATAATGCAGCGTCTATTCAATGCGCTACCAGCTCATCTGAGGAACATAACAGGAGTGAGCGTAGATGTGTTTAAGAATAAGCTCGACAAATATCTAAGATGCATCCCAGACCATCCAAGACTGGAAGATGCAAAATATACCGGAAGATGCGTTAGCAACTCTCTGGTAGACATCAAAGGTGCCTCACACTGAGGGACCTGGGGCAACCCGAACAAATTGTAAGGTCTGTAAGGTAAGGTAAGGTCTCTCATAATTCATAGACTTCTGCTATGTTTGATGTTTCAATCTCTCTCTCTCTCTCTCTCTCTCTCTCTCTCTTAGCGACTTTAGTCTACCTCCCTTACTTTTCTTGCTATCTGTTCGTTCATAAATGTCCTGGGCTATTCTCTCTCTCTTTCTCTCTCTCTCCAGTCTTCGTAATTCCTTGATTAATAATTCATTTTTGTATTTGTGGCATAAACTCTCGTCATACGAAAGAACGATTTATGCCTTGTATATAAAGGGTGATTATTTACCTCTGATATTATAGTTGCAGTTACTCTAATAGCAAGTTCTTAATTGCGGACGAATTTATATACAGACTTAATATAGCGAAATTAGCGTTACGCCTTTATAATGATGCCTTAATTCATATTTCATAGACTTCGGCCATGTTATATATGTTTCAAAATTCTCTCTCTCTCTCTCTCTCTCTCTCTCTCTCTCTCTCTCTCTCTCTCTCTCTCTCTCTCATATTTTGTAGACTTCTGCTATGTTTGATGTATGTTTCAGTCTCTCTCTCTCTCTCTCTCTCTCTCTCTCTCTCTCTCTCTCTCTCTCTCTCTCTCTCTCTCATATTTCATAGACTTCTGCTATGTTTGATGTTTCAATCTCACTCTCTCTCTCTCTCTCTCTCTCTCTCTCTCTCTCTCTCTCTCTCTCTCTCTCTCTCTCTCTCTCATATTTCACAGACTTCTGCTACGTTTGATGTATGCTTGAATCTCTCTCTCTCTCTCTCTTTTCTCGGTGTCATATTTCATAGAATTCTGCCATGTTTGATGTATCTCTCTCTCGCTCTGTCTCTCTCTCTCTCTCTCCTCCTCTCTCTCTCTCTCTCTCTCTCTCTCTCTCTCTCTCTTTCTTTGTCATATTTCATAGACTTCTGCCATGTTTGATATATCTCTCTCTCGCTCTGTCTCTCTCTCTCTCTCTCTCTCTCTCTCTCTCTCTCTCTCTCTCTCTCTCTCTCTCTCTCTCTCTCTCTCTCTCTCTCTTTCTTTGTCATATTTCATAGACTTCTGCCATGTTTGATGTACGTTTCTCTCTCTCTCTCTCTCTCTCTCTCTCTCTCTCTCTCTCTCTCTCTC
>NC_089753.1:42911412-43013912 GCF_040412425.1 Macrobrachium rosenbergii | reverse complement strand
AAATTCATGTGTTTATTTTCATGAATTCACTTATTCACTGTAGGGTGGTCATTATGAAGATACATTCTCTACTCGGTGTAACATTCAATAAATGACAACATTCTATACTTAGTATAACATTCAATAAATGCCAATCAAGAACATTCACAGGAAAAGACAAATGTGTATCCATTTCTTCTGTGTTTCACATCGATTTGATCACAGATTTCTGCATAACTCCACCTCCTTCTTTTCCTGGGAACTGGCTGACAAATCCTTTTCTCCTTCATCTAGGGAAGTCTGTGTCTTTAAAATACACTAAGATATACTTAATATGGAGCGATAACTCCCTGAGTTAGAGCTGCTTTGCTGGTCTGAAAACGTCCCAGTATTGCATCTTTCTCTTGTAATAAACACTTGTGATTTCTTCTAAAAGTTGATTATGGGGGGATGGTCGGGTATGATACATGAAACATACGCTACCGGGGTCTAAGCGATGTCAGGCAGGGCAGCCGATCGAGACCACAGGTCTACCCCAAAGCCAAATCAAAAAGTCCTTCAAAAGAAGGCATCGTGCTTACCCCATACAAAAATGGGGAAAAAGCACGTTAAAAGAAGAAGGAGGAGGTCTGAGGTAGGGGAAGGTTAATGTTCTTGAAAGAATTAGTTGTATACTTCCGGTGTTTTGAAAAAAAAATTTACTTTAGAGCCTTGATTACATTTAGTATCAGATTCATTTTCATGGCTGAATCATGCCTTGAAAGTTGACCTTGATTTTGATGTGATAACTAACATTGGCCCTCTTGAATGTATCCCATTACCAAAACTGCTATCACTGATCTTATAAGTGGTCATGTTGGACATCTGATTTCAGTAAAACTACTTAAGTGTGAATTTTCGAGTGAGTTGTAAACAACGGCACTTCTGATGATTCCTGGTACATTCATCTGTTTAAAAACCGAATAATATTTAACTATTTTACCTGCTATCAACGTGTCATTGGTTCATTACCCTCACCATGGTTGCGCCGTGAAGTCATTGACATAAAAATGAATCAGTAATTTTACTTCCATCTTCAATCTTAATGGTTTTCTTGCAACTCAAGCACCTTAGATGCAAATATCCATGCCGCTTGTTCAATTTTCAGAAAGACAGAGAGGGGCAAAAGGTGTCTTACTTGGATTACAAAACTGAACCTTGTATACCCAGCGGCGAACTTAATTACACAGAAGACCGGGCGAAATTCAAGAACGCAGGGCCCAACTGTTACTTGTTGGCGTTTGAAAGGTGCACGAAGGACTTTTGCAATTGCAGTTTATATGGCAGTGATCCAGACAGCGGTCAGTACTATTGCTGAACTGTGTAACCAGTAATAAGTAATCGTTACAATTTTGGAAATAATAATAATCTTGACAAACCGAAAACTGCAGCAAAGCTCATCTTCTCAGCAGATGTGCCCAAACAGTATAGAAAAACCACTTTTGAACAGATATAAACCTTTGCTGTAGAGTAAATCCCATCTGACCAGAACCTCTTTAAACAGATATCTTTGTTTTCACCAGATACACAATACTGTAACCCTCTTGAGACTGTGAGATGTATGCTGATCGTTGATGGCTACGACAAAACAAAAGGAAAGAAGTTTGGAGAGTGCTTTGGCAGTGGTAAGATTTTTCATCGTGCTCACTCTTTGGTTGACATAGAAGTCCCAGCTGGCTCCCATTTTCTTTATAATTTTCTGTTACGGTTCCTTAAAAGTCACTTGTCCAATTCTTATCATAGCTATTTTTAAGTAATAGATTCCCATTCGCCTTTATAGATGTTTACCAACTTTATTCCCATCCTCTCTGTAATTTATGTTAAGGGATCTTTTATACATTGTCATTCACAATTGTTTTAAAGTACCTGATTCCCATTTTCTTTGAAATTTGTATAGAGGACTCAGTTACCCATTTCATCCACAGCTACGTTAAAATACTTATATCTGAACCCTATTTTCTTCAAAATTTATGTTAAAACGGTTATATCGTTTTAATTCATAGCTATGGTAAACTGCCAGATTCCCATTTCCTTATATATTCAAGTTACAGTACAAAGATTTTCTTTCTTAAATATGATCTAGAGCTAGAATTCCGTCTTACTGAAAGTTTATGTGACAGTAAATCATAGCCCTGCTTTCACAGCCACGTGAAAGAGGCGGAGTCCCATTTTCTAAAGAAATGGTGTAAATGTGCCTTTTACCATTCACTCTCACAGTCAGGTAAAGGTGGAAGATTAACCGATTTTACTGCAAGGCATTGTTAGGGTACATGAATGCCACTTTCTCTCACATTTGCATAACTGTGCTTTTTATAACTTTTTACCCTCTTTAACCACCTTTTGACAACTTTTCCCTATCTTTTACTTCTTTTACTTCCTTCTAACCTATTTTACCATCTTTTTCCCCTTTTACCATCTTTTATCCCATTTTTACACTTTTTAGCCCCCTTTTACCACGTTTTACTCCATTTTACCCCCTTTTATCACCTTTTGCCCCCTTGAATCACATTTTATCCCCTTTTATCACCTTTTTACCACCTTTTACCCCCTTGTACCACATTTTACCCCCTTTTATTAACTTTACCACCTTTTGCCCCCTTGTACCACATTTTATCCCCTTTTATCACCGTCTGACCATCTTCTTCCCCCTTGTACCACATTTTACTCCCTTTTATCACCTTTTACCGCCTTTTGCCCCCTTTTACCATATTTTACCTCCTTTTATCACCTTTTATCTCCTTTTACTATCTTTTGCCCCCTTGTACCACATATTATCCCCTTTTATCACCTTTTTACCAACTTTCACAACCTTTTACCCTCTTTTACCACAGTTATGTCACATTGCCGGGTCATCTGCCGTGAAACCACTTTTACCTTCGGCGTTTCCCACTCTTACTACGATGAGCTCCACGTTGACGAAGAAATGGAAAACATCACTACAGAGTAAATGGTTCTTCATTTCTTCCTAGAGAAACAACGTGTAGATGTTGTTTCTCTCATGCATGTGTACTTTACAGATGTATCTGTAAATTTTGTTTATCTTTTTCCATTTTACTGCGGAATATGTCTGAGTGATTATGTATATCTCAATATACTGCTGCTCTCTGCGACAACAATTTATTCCATTGACCTGTTGTGACTGACAGCTTATTTCGATACTTTATGAAAGCAACAACAATTTATTCAGATAAATGCAAGCACTATAAATTTACTCCAATATAGTACTTTCAGTGACAGCACCTTATTACAATATTTTTCGTCACATTTCTCTTCAGTGACAATGTGCTATGTTTAGTAACAAAGATTTATTCTTTTGTGGTTCTTTCTATGACAAAATTTATTCTAAAACACTGGCTTCAGTAACAGTTTCTTCTAATATATTAAGTTTCATGTCCAGAATTTATTCCAATTAATGTGTTTCATGACAATGTTTGTTCTAATTACTGCTTTTTTGTGACATTGGTCGCAATTTATTCTAATATATTTGTCTATGAAAAAAAATTCCATCGCCCATTTTTGCTTGACAGTAATATGCTTCAAAACACTGCTTGCCCAGACAGTTTCTGTTTACATGCTACTTATGATTTATTCAAGCAGTCTTCCATGACACTACAATCTAATTTAATCAACTACTCCTGTGGACAACTTATTCTAGTGTGCTACTTTTAGTAACAGCAATTTATTCTGATATCCATTTTTCAGAAACAATCTGGCACTTCTGAATGTACATTACGGAAGCTTCGATTTCAATTACATCAAGTACTGGCGAGAGGGAAGCAGCGAACTGTTGAGTAAGTAGTAAAATTATTCATAACTTTTTCCTCATTCTTAAAGAAGTAATGCCTTCGTTGCTTCGCGGAGTTCATTCATATATTTGCAACTATCACAGGTAACGTAATGGCTCGCCAGGTTGCCGAAGTTTAATATAAGATTTATATTGTTCATTGAGTTTGTGGTGTCCCCTTTCGTTCGTGGAATGCATTCACGATTTTCATTTCGTTCATACGTTATTCATTGCTGCAGTTCCTTCATGTCATTCATAAGTATTGTGGCTTGTTTGTTGAATTTCATTCATATTTTTGTATCATTTCCCGGTAACGTCTTCTCTTGGTTATTTCAGGGTTCATTCATGAATTTATGTCAATTATTGGCAACTTACCTTCTTGCTTGCTTGCACAAATTCTTCATATATTTAGGTCACCCATTGTTAACGTAGTCACTAACTCGCTGGGCGGAGCTCATTCATAAATTTGTTTTATTTACTGGGAACGTAATAACGTTTTTTGGTGTTTTCAAGAGTTCATTATGTCTGTAACGTGCTTCGGTGACTTAATGCTTTCATTGTTGGCAGAAGTTTATTCATAAGTACTGGGTTACTCACTGAGAAACGAATGCCATTATTGTTTGCTTATGCCATTATTTTTGTTTGCGTAATGGATACAGTTAATATCGCAAGAGATGTAAAGCAAATATATCTTGCGATATTAAAAATATCCAATAAGCAAACAGCAATGGCATAAATATTAGTTTTGTCTTCATTCTTCTTCTTTTAACGTGCTTTTTTCCCATTTGTATGGGGTAAGCACGATGCCTTCTTTTGAGGGACTTTGATTTGGCCTTGGGGTAGACCGTAGTCTCGATCGGCTGCCCTGCCTGTTATCGCTTAGACCCCGCTAGCGTATGTACATGTATTGTACCAGTCACCAGCGCCCTTTCTCCCAGCAGCGAGAAGTTGTTGCGCGGTTAGGTCGACAGTCGAGACGTGTGAGGTGTCTGTTATGTTTTTAGGAGATGTTTTGTTTGTGTGTGTATTAGTCTGTAACACCCATTTGCTTTTAAGCAAACCTATCCGTTGATTACATACATAATCCCGGGGTGTCTACAAGGATAGCAAAGTGTCCGCCTCTCTGACCGGTCTGCTGCGGATTTGAACCCGCGCCACAGACCTCTGTGAAGTCTGAAGCTGCTGCTCTAACTGACTTGGCTAATGGCCATCGATAGTTTTGTCTTCATAGATAGAATAAAAGAATCAAGTCAAACAGTTTTAGTTGCGCAAAGTGTACAATGACTTCCGCGGACTTTATATACAAACCACTGAATTTGTAAACATTACCTTGAGTCCCACACACGCAAACCAGCCTTTGTGATTATGAAATGAGGAGGGCTGGCTCCCAGACCTCACAAATGTTAGCTCACTCACTGCTCAATTATACATTACGATTCACAGTTTTCCAGTATAAACAAGTAAAAAAGTGCCCTCGGCGCAATCGAGTTTCCTGTACAGCCGCTGCAGCATATAATCAAGGCCACCGAAAACAGATCTGTCTTTCGGTGGTATCGGTATAATGCTGTATGAGCAGCGGCCCATTAAACTTTGACCACGGCCTTGTGGTGGCCTATCCTATATAGTTTCCAGAAGCACGATTATGGCTAACTTTAACCTTAAATGAAATAAACACTACTGAGGCTAGAGGGCTGCAATTTCGTATGTTTGATGATTGGAGGGTGGATGATCAACATACCAATTTGCAGCCTTCTAGCCTTAGTAGTTTTTAAGATCTGAGGCACAGAAAAAAGCGCGGCAGAATAAAGTGTGGACGGCCAGACGAAGCCGTCATAATAGTTTTCTTTTACAGAAAACTAAAAGCTGCTTTCTTGAAATTTGAAAATTGATGTTATTCCATTAATTTTTTTATTGTTATTAATTCCTCAGTGAATGAAGTTGCCGTCGTGAAATGCATCATCATTAGTTAATGTTCTAAACCTCTCCGTGTGTATAGGTTTTTCTTGAAATGTAGAGTCATTAACCATCTCCTTCAGGTGTATAATTATTTTCTTTCGTGTAAGATAGCTCTCTTTATTTAATAGTTCATATAACTTACGAAATCATACATTGATGAGTAAAAAAGCCACAATAATGTAATTGATTAACTGTATTTTTCAAAATAAAAAAATGCAAAAAAGGGATAAAAACAAGGGAGCTTTCGACCGTTTGCGCAACGTCCTCTTCAGTTGGCTGAAGAGGACCGTTGCGCAAACGGTCGAAAGCTCCCTTGTTTTTATCCCTTTCTTGTATTTTTTTTTGAAACATACAGTTTATCAATTACATTATTGTGGCTTTTTTACTCATTATTTTCGATCACAATATAGCGATGCACCACAGAAAATCATACATTGTTGGCATGGTACTAATCTGGGATTAGCGATAGGTAGAGTCAAGTTGATTTTATCATTACTTTAGGATTAGACCCGATTCGTGTGATCTGTCTTATTTTTTAATTTTACTCTGGTCTTAGTAATAATAATAATAATAATAATAATAATAATAATAATAATAATAATAATAATAATAATAATATAATATTCGTAGTAGTAATGGAAACTGATAGTAGTATAATATTTATATACACATATATACTGTATACACATTTATGCATATATACATATATATATATATATATATATATATATATATATATATATATATATATATATATATATATATATATCTACTGGTCACTTTTACCAGAGACATATGTAATTGTATTAGCCACAATGCCCTCTTAACTTCTCGAATTCTTCGCATTTTTTTGGATACACTTGTCACTATATATAATCTACTGGTCACTTTTTACCAGAGACATATGTAATTGTATTAGCCACAATGCCCTCTTAACTTCTCGAATTCTTCGCATTTTTTTGGATACACTTGTCACTACAAAGCCTTAAGCTCCAAATGCAAGAAATATGCAGAAATTATGATGTCTGGTAGCAAGAAACGAACCCGGGTCCCATAATCACAACGGGGACACGTTGCCCGTGACCCCGTTGTGATTATGGGACCCAGGTGCATTTTCCCCGAGAGGTAACCGAGTATTGCACCACCCCGGGACCTTTCCCTGAAAAAAGCGGGACGCCATATCTTAGATACTAACCATAGAATTTTCTTGAAAATAATCACATTACGTTTCCCACACCCAAATTACTGTAGATTTATTTTACTAACTGTAACTTGTCCCAACCTAACCTAACTAACCTAGGGGCATGACAAAAAAACAGGGGCTGGTGCAGTACTAGTATACATCTCGGGAATATGCGATCCTGGTTAGTTTCCCGCTACCAGACATCATAATTTCTTCATATTTCTCGCACTTGGATCTTAAGGCTTTGTAGTGACAAGCGTATCCATAAAAGCGCGAAGAATTCGAGAAGTTACGAGGGCACTCTGGCTATCACAATTACACACACACCCACACACACACACACACGCATATATATATATATATATATATATATATATATATATATATATATATATATATATATATACACACACACATATATATATATATATATATATATATTTATATATATATATATATATATTATATATAAGACCAGAGGAAAATTAAAAAATAAGACGGCCTTATGTTCTGTCAGCTTCCAAAACACAAATTACCTAAAATAAGAAAGAACAAGCCTGTTGTAGCAATTAACTCTAAATCCTTGTAGATAATTATTATTCTTGGGAAAAATTAGATTGTCAGCATTTACTCGAGTAAAAGTTTCATGAAATCCTCTTGGTTTATTTAATTTTCTTGATGGTGAAGCTACCGTGACGGGCAAGGCAGCTCAGATAAAATTGTTTAGGCCACTTCTTGATAAAGAGGCAGATTAAAGGATATAAGGAACACAGAGGAATGCAGAGAGTTCCGCTTTGTAAATATTAATAACACGACACCAGTTTATCCTACCACTCAATAACTCACTCATGTTTAGCTGAGTCAAAAGTATTGAAGGTTTTTAATCAATACAAGTCGTGCCTGTCAGGTCATCACTTCTCACGCTTACCGTCAGTCATTGAAACTTTTTTTTTCTTCGTCCCAGTTTTGCCTTTTTTTTCCTTCGTCCCATTTTTGCCTTGTTTTTTTCTTCGTCCCATTTTTGCCTTGTTTTTTTCTTCGTCCCATTTTTGTCTTGTTTTTTTGTCTCATTTTTACCTTGTTTTTTTCTTTGTCCCATTTTTGCCTTGGTTTTTTTTGTCCCATTTTTTCCTTGTTCTTTTGTCCCATTTTTACCTTGTTTTTTTCTTCGTCCCATTTTTGCCTTGTTTTTTATTGTCCCATTTTTACCTTGTTTTTTTTCTTCGTCCCATTTTTGCCTTTTTTTTTTCTTCGTCCCATTTTTGCCCTGTTTTTTGTCCCATTTTTACCTTATTTTTTTCTTCGTCCCATTTTTGCCTTGTTTTTTTCTTCGTCCCATTTTTACCTTGTTTTTTTTCTTCGTCCCATTTTTGCCTTGTTTTTTTGTCCCATTTTTGCCCTGTTTTTTTCCCAGTTTTACCTTGCTTTTTCCTTCGTCCCATATTTGCCTTTTTTTTTTTTTATCCCATTTTTACCTTTTTTTTTTCTCCGTCTCATTTTTGCCTTGTTTTTTTCCTCATCCCATTTTTGCCTTTTTTTTTCTTCGTCCCATTTTTGCCTTATCTTTTTCTTCGTTCCATTTTCGCTTTGTTCGGTCCTGGGCAAGACGCGGGTATTGGGTTCACATCTCTACGATTTCTTTATGAATATAATATCCCGGCTAGCAACTACAGTCACAAAATAAAAAAAAAAGATTCTTAAAGTCAGAAAGAGCAAATAATTTTGGAATCGTCCAAAAGTAAATATGATTTTTCTTCTTATTAAAATTTTAATGAATCTCTCTCGGGAATATTAATGATTCCCGGAGTTTTGGAATACTAAAGTTCGTCGTCTGATATGAAAAATAAAATTAATATTACTATTGCTATCACTACTATTATTATTTTGATTTCGAATATAATTATTAATATTACCGTAACCTTCATTATTATTATTATTATTATTATTATTATTATTATTATTATTATTATTATTATTATTATTTGTGCAACAAAGTCCTTCATGAAATATGGAAGAAAATATTAAATTATTGTCACTTTATATATATATATACATACACACATACACATATACACATACATACATACATACATATATATATATATATACACACATGTACACAAGCACACACAAACATATATATATATATATATATATATATATATATATATATGTGTGTGTGTGTGTGTGTGTGTGTGTGTGTGTGTATACATATGAATGTATATGTACATATATATGTATGCTAGTATTATTATTATTATTATTATACTGCTACATTTTTCGGATATCACAATAAGCTACAAACAAACAAACAAAAGAAATAAGCAAACTACAAATATATTTCCCGAAAAAGAAGAAAATTAATCGTGAACGCTATTTTTTCTTCTGTCTTTGATAATAACTCTGTCATATATATACAGTGGAAAAATTCACATAAAAGGGAATTCGTATTTTAAAAAGGTTTCGTATAAATAGAAGGATTTTAATTTTCCCCACATGAGAAATGTAATATCTTTCCGTTCTGCAATTGACCTGCGCTTCTGGATTTTACTTTGCGATATATACAATATATATATATATATATATATATATATATATATATATATATATATATATATATTCTATACATATACATATATATGTACATAATTTTTTCAAATATGGACCCTTAACATGTCCATTAATATCTAATAAACTATACCTTGAAAGCAGATAATACTCATAAACGTTTATATATGATTAATTCATCTACTGCGACGAGGGATTCGAACCCATGTCGTTTAGAGTTGTTTCGTGGGAATCGGTGGCGGAGCGCATTGAGTAACTGTCTCCAATATACCGGCCTTAGGAGGCATGGGCTCGAATTCCGGCCAGAATAGGTGTTCTTATTAAATGTATGTCTCTGGGATACATATCTGTATCTATATCTATATACACGTAAACTTATGTATTTATGTATGAGCATATATATATATACACACACACACACACACACATATATATATATATATATATATATATATATATATATATATATATATATATATATATATATCCAATGTAAGGCCTTTGTGCCTTCTTAACCTTGCCATTGTCTGCCTGTCGTCAATGGGTACAAGCGTCTGTAAGGGTCAAGAAATAGGACGTGGGTCTAGCAACTTCATCCTTAAAAGGACTGGCTGACAACCCAGAATGCTGTACCATTGTGGCATCTACCCCTACAATGGAAAAAAAGGCGTCAAGTAAAATGAATAAATATATATATATATATATATATATATATATATATATATATATATATATATATATATATATATATATATATACACAGATACCACCCTACTTACGAACATTCAACTTACAAACATTCAGAGATACAAACAAACGGGAGCTCAAATTAAAATTGTGTTCAGAGATTTCCCCTTTGCCACCCTTAAGTTCAAACTTTGTTCTGCGTGCCTATTCTGTACATACAGTACTGTATGTACAGTGCATTATGTTTTAGGATGAAAACACGTACAGTACTCTATTGATTATATATCATACTAATGTGCTTAAATATGCATGAAGAGTACAGTAACCAAATTACAGACAATTCAACATATAGGCAGTCGTTTGTAAGAAGGGTGGTGTCTGTACACAGACATGCAACGTAATGGTTTTCAATTCTCGGTATCTAACGTTCCTCCTCCTCCTCCTCCTCCTCCTCCTGCAGGCAAGCAGGGCGGCCAAATGGGCCTATTCCTCGGCTGCAGCCTCATTTCGCTCATCGAAGTCGTGGTTTTCTTCTTCGTCTTCGTCGTTTCCCTCGGCAGGACCCTCTACGGGAAATTCCGACGCTGCAACTCCACCGTCGAACCCGTCGATTCTAAGTGGATGCAGCGAATGAAGATTCAGGGAATTGACGGAAACTAAAGGCACAGAATTCCAGCAAATGTCTTCGTATATCATTATTACTTATTACTAGGAGAAACAGACTTTTTTATCAGATGGTCGCGTGATTTATTAACAGACGCCAAAAAAGTTTTTATTAATTATGCTCCTTTGCTTAGTAAATGACTTATAATTCAATATTGTTGGAACAGAGGGCCTTTTTTTTTTTTTTTTTTTAGGTCGAATGACTCTATAAGGAACCAAAAGTTGGTTGCTGAAATGAATATTTAAATACGCTCTCATTCTTGAGACATACTTATAGTTCAATACCCTTTATATATATATATATATATATATATATATATATATATATATATATATATATATATTATATGTGTATGCATATATATATATATATATATATATATATATATATATATATATATATATATATATATATGTTTATATATGTATTGTATATTATATGTGTGTATGCATATATATATATATATATATATATATATATATATATATATATATATATATATATATATATATATATATATATACACATATACGCAGTATATAGATCTACATATAATATGTTAAAGTTTTTCAGGGCAAAATAGGTGCATGTAACCATCCATTGTAATCTACATTACCAAATTATATTTTTAAATGAAATAGCGTTAACTATGCAAAATTGCCGTCATTAACACTTATTAAGGAAAAGCATTAATGTGTTTCCGTAGGTGTTGCTTTCATGCAACACCTGGAAAGCAAGTTTTTTTTTATGCCAGTATAGATTAATAAAGATGCATTGAATAAAGGGTAATGGTAATGATATATTATGAAAAATCCTCTTATTTTAATGGAGTTCAAGAGAAGTGACTGGATTTCCGACAGTAAGTATGATTTATGTTAAATAACTTAAATAAAGTTTTGCTTTATTTGGTCCGTAAAATAGAATGATTCTTGTTTGGATTACTACCAGTATAAAAAAAGAAATTATCAGAGAGAGAGAGAGAGAGAGAGAGAGAGAGAGAGAGAGAGAGAGAGAGAGAGAGAGAGAGAGAGAGAGAGAGAGAAACCATTAATGTAAAGTACGTCAAAATAATATTATTATTATTATTATTATTATTATTATTATTATTATTATTATTATTATTATTATTATATTCAGAAGATAAATCCTATTCATATGGATAAGATAAAAATGAGGGATCATTGTTATAAGGTACGTCATAATGAAATAGAAATGAAGGATATTATTGTTATTATCATTATAAGTGTATTAACAGCCATCTCATTTATAAATTTATAGACTCGCAGGAATGACGGGAAGGATTTGTTAGAGCGATCGATCAGTCATGAGAAAAAAACATAAGTTCCCGCGTCCACCAATCTGTTACGCCATACGTCACTCGCGTCAGCTCCAGAATCCTTGGACGTTGGCCCCCGTGGTCGAAAATCATCATCATGTCAATAAAACCGAAGCGTTCTCGGCGTCGTCTGCCAGTCTTCCTTTCTCGGTCGTCGACGGATGTACTGCTAACCCACAGGGAAACGGATTCAGTGATCAACTGGCTGTCTGCGTTGACCGTCATCAGGTGGATTCATAAGCCAAATTAAACTGATTCAGCACAGTGTCTGGTAGCACGCGTGTGTAGTTATTACCTGGACTCGTAAACCAAAACAGTTAGGATTCGAAGGAGCCATATTAAAACGGCTTCGAAAGACTGTCTACGAGGGTACATCCATTGTCTTTGCAAGGACTTACAAACTGGATTATAACGGATTCAGACTTTCTTCCAAGGTATATCTACTGTAATTGGGATGACTCATTAGGCAGGTTAAAACAGATTTGTAGAACTGTCTCCAGGGTGCATCCGCTGTTATTGGAAGGACTCGCAAACCAGATTAAAAGGATTCGAGGGACTGTCTACCAGGGGACATCCACTGTCATTGGAAGGACTCATAAATCCGATTAAAACGGATTTGTGGGACTGTCTACTAAGGTACATCCGCAGTCATTGGAAGGAACTGTAAACCAGATTAAAAGGATTCGAGGGGCTGTCTACCAGGGTACATCCACTGTCGTTGGAAGGACTCACAAACCAGATTAAAAAGGATTCAGACTGTGTACCAGGGTATATCCGCTGTCATTGGAAGGACTCGTAAACCAGATTAAAACAGAATTGTAGAACTGTCTACCAGGGTACATCAGCTGTCATTGGAAGGGCTCATAAACCAGATTAAAACGGATTGATAGGACTATCTACAAGGGTACATCCGCTGTCACTGGAAGGACTTGTAAACCAGATTAAAATGGATTTGTAGAACTGCCTACCTGGGTACAGCCACTGTCATTGGAAGGACCCGTAAACCAGATTAAAAGGATTCGAGGGGCTGTCTACCTGGGTACATCCACTGTCATTGAAAGGACTCGTAAACCAGATTAAAACGGATTTGTAGAACTGTCTACCAACGTACAGCCACTTAAATTGGAAGGACTCTCAAACCAGATTTGGTGGAGTGTCTACCAGGGAACATCCACTGCCATTTGAAGGACCAAACTCTGGGAAAAGGAATTGAAGGTGTCATCTGCCAATCATTCTTCATCTACTGCCATTGAACTCATAACCGAGGGGAAAAGGGACTGAAACTCCACCTAGCAGTCTACTTCCTTCACAGTCCTCCAGTGGAGTCTTAGCCGGAAGGGACACGGGTTCAGAATACTATAGACCAGTTTTATTCTATCGACATCGATCGGACTTGCAGCCTACTGGAATACAGTCCATCTCCATCCACCGTCACCAGTTGGACTTGGAACTCAACTAAGAGCTAGTTCTGACACATGCTTACTCCAAAAAGGCAAAGTCTCTTTAAGAAGGCCTGGAACGTCGGCCCAAATGGCAGTAGCATTAAGGTGAGCAGGTTTGTAAGTTTTTTTTTTTTTTAATTTAACCTTTTCATATTTATGATTTTAGGTAAAGGGGAAAAATCTTTCAGACAAAACCGACTGCTTAATGTTCGGTGTAAATTATATTAGTATCAGAAAAAAAATACTTGTATGCGAGATCGTATTATAGATGCTTGCGTTGTTGCAAGCGATTTCCGCTGGTCAACCGTATCCCAATAAATAGGTAGTAATGCCTAAAAATACTGAAATACAATTAAAAATAGCAGAGTATTCGTTTGTCGATCACGTATCTTAATTTTTAAGATACTTGATCGATAAATAGAATTATCATTATTTAACTTTAGTATTAAAATATATATATATATATATATATATATATATATATATATATATATATATATATATATATATATATATATATATATATATACATACATACATACATACATATATGTGTTTGTATGTATATGTATACATTATATATATGTGTGTGTATATATATACATATTAATACTAAAGATAAATAAAGAAAATTTTATTTATCGATCAAGTATCTTAAAAAATAAGATATATTATCGATAAACGAACCCTCAGATATTATGAAATATATTTCAGTATTTTAGACACTATTTCTTATTTATTGGAATACAGTTGAAAAGCGGCAATCGCTTGCAACAACGCAATTACCTACCATATGAACTCATATACAAATATTTTTATCTGATACTAATATACTATATATATTTTTATAAATATTACTGCTGTTCGCCCTCGATGTATTTAGGTGTAGGAATATTAGTCAGATTGACTTCAACAGAGAACATCTCTGCCCCGCCGGTAGGCCAGGCAATTCAAAATATCGATCACAGCAGTAGACAGATGGCACCGCGCATAGGCTGGGCAGTTTAAAAAAACAAAATATGCTAGGGCATTAGGGACCTAAACCTCAGAGATGGTTTTCACTCAATCGTCTCTAGTAATGGTGGCCTTAAGATATCTTTCCCTTTACTCTATGCATTCGGCGATGCCTTTGTCAAGGTCGGATTGCCTGGGGCGGTATGTCAAGAGACTGCCTCACCTTGAGGGAACGCGAGCGAGGTCAGAGAGAGACTGACGACGAACAAGAAAGTACGCAGCGTGCGTGCCGGAACGGTGTCCCTTTGTTCCCTCACTCCACTTTTACTCCTACGTCTATATTAATTAGTGAATTGGGAAGACTGCCAGAATCCCGACTCCTGAGGTCCATCGTATGCGCAAACGACTCGACGTTCAAGGTAAGTCCGATTCTTGTTAAAGCTTCGTCGATTGACTAGTAACTTTTTCTGTATTTCAAATTTCCTTTGTTTCATCCTTCAGCCACCACTTACGGTATATGTGTTCACGAGGTCTAGATTAAGTCAAATTATTATATTGTTAGCGTTAGCCGAATTGTCCCAGTAAGTCTCGGGATTTAGGCAAGCAAGTCATTTTTAATACTCTGGTATTCGTTATGCCTAGCGTTCACTGTTTGGAGGAACTGTTGCGTTGTAGTTAAAACCATCTTAACGAGTAGAGATTCTTGTATGCGTCCGCAGTTGGTGACGTTCATCATAAAGTCTTTATTTCTTGAATATTCTTTGTTAAGGTTAATTACCCTTAACTGGCGACCTTTGGTTAATTAACGACTGTCTTTGAGGTGAATTCGTGGCTTCAAGTGGCAGGTTACGTGTACTCTTGGCCTGCAAGGCCGTGCAACTTTACGTAAATTGAACAATACATGATCGGCCAAGACACACACGTAACATTATATATGTATATACTGTATATATATATATATATATATATATATATATATATATATATATATATATATATATACATATATATATTTATGTATATATATATATATATATATATATATATATATATTTATGTATATATATATATATATATATATATATATATATATATATATATATATATATATATATATATATATATATACTTATGTATAACTGAATCACGAAAATATGGAACGTGATGAATATATAAATAAAGATAAATCCTACGAAGGAAAGAGAAACAGTGGAGTATTGCAAGCCCTTTCGACTTCTTGTCCTTTACTTAGCAGACTGAAGAAATATAAAAATAAGTTTACAAAGGAAGCTCATATAAATAACTGTTTGGGATTACAAAGGAAAAAATATGTATCTGGAATCCAACACAATTGAAGAATTAGTAGACCTACAAAACAGGGATAGATATTTAAGAGGTTTTACCAAGGATTAAGCCAACAGCACTGTAGCAGGGACAAGACAATTAAAAGATCATACAAGGCGGGTGACTAACCACCAAAAAATGTTACAAAAGTATAACTCAATAATTCTCCTTTTGGTAAGCAATAACAAATTTTGCAAGGTGAACATTTTTATAAAAAAATTTATTAAACATATGAGTGCATAGAAAATATATATAAGGCAACCAAATTGTAATTAAGTCAGCGATTTTATCTTTTAAGTCATTCCTGAACATTTTACTAATACAGGGGTCCAAATAATACATGCCAGGGCTAAGATTAGAGTAACAACTGGAAGTAAGCTGTATAATAGTGGATTGTAAAAGATTTCGTGAAGAGAAATCTTTCGATCTGGCAATCACTGAGCTTTCAATCCGATTTATCCTGTGAGAGTTTTCACTTAAATGAATGAATATGGCATTGGATGTTTGCCAAGTTTTGACAGAATATTTACGTTATTCAATTCATACATATAAATTCTTGCTAAATTGGCTGATATAAAAAGTGGGTCAGTCCAAACATTTATACGAGTTTTCTTTGTAAACTTATTTTCATATTTCTTCAGTCTACTAAGTAAAGGACAAGAAGACGAAAGGCCTTGCAGTACTCCATTGTTTCTCTTTCCTTCGTGGAATTTGTCATTATTTATATATTTTTATATATACATAAATAAAACATATGTATAGTTATATAATACACACACACACAAATATATATATATGTATATATATATATATATATATATATATATATATATATATATATATATATATATATATATATATATATATGTGTGTGTGTGTGTATAAAACAACTAAACCAGCTTAATCACTGCCCCACCGAGTAGAAAAACGTCCAGATAGCAACGTCCGATTTGCGAAAACGTTGATTCCATCGTTATGACTCTCGTGGGAAATTATCGTACTTGGGCTTAATTTATCGCGCTCCGGAGTTCGAACTAATGTACCGCCGACATGAACACTTGTCCCATTGCTTATGACGTGTGTCTTCGAGATCTATATTTTAACATATTTTCGTAGCTCGAAGTATGATATTTCGCTGTGTTAAGGTATTTGAAGATTATGTTGCAGAGGTAAAGTAGACTGCTTGTTCCTTGTTTCTCGTTACTGAAGAATTTTGCACGGAATGTTTGCGTGACATTACGTAAATTTTTTTTTGCTTGCAACTATCTCTTATTTATGAACACAAACTGTTTTTCTCTTTTCGTTTCTGGTATTATTCGACTCCGTATTGGGGGGTGGGTTAAGTGCTGTCAGTGCATTTCGTGCGGTGCACTGTAGGCATTACTCAAGTTTTTATTCAGCAGCGTCCCCTCGGCCCTTACCTGCAACCCCTTCCATTCCTTTTATTGTACCTCTGTACGCATTCCCTGTCTTCCATCTTACTTTCCACCCTCTCCTAACTATTGTTTAATAGTGCAGCTGCCAGGTTTTCCTCCTGTTACGCCTTTAAAGCCTTTTACTCTCAATTTCCCTTGCGGCGCTGAGTGACCGCATAGGTATTTTTAGAGCTGATTGTTTGCATGCCTTCGTCATGGGTTCTGCAATGACCTTATTATTTTGTTTTGCATAACGTCCATTTAAACTTAAATAGAAAAGTGGAACTTGCTTAACATAAGGACAGTAATACCATATAATGTGCAATAAAACTCCCCTTAAATTAATGGTTTCCAGGCCTTTAATTTCTCAGCCACTTCCCGTAATGAAAGAATTAGTAGAATATGAGCTACAGAAATAATTAGGTTAATTATTCATTAGAAGACGAATTAGGCTGATGACCTGTGCTAAATGGAAATCCTATTAGACATTATATGATGAGAAGTATTAGAGGAGAAAATTACGCTAAGTACTCATCAATCATTGAGGCCAGCTGTTTTTAGAAATGCCACTCATTTTAAAGGCATAGCGATAATGGCCTAGGAAATTAATATATATAAATTATATATATATATATATATATATATATATATATATATATATATATATATATATATATATATATATATATATATATATATATATATATATATATATATATATATATATATATACAAATAAAATATTATACTGATTGGTATTTGCTACATACATACATACATACATTCATATATATATATATATATATATATATATATATATATATATATATATGTATATGTAAATGTAAATATAGATATATTTATATATATGTATATATATATATATATATATATATATATATATATATATATATATATTCCAGACCTCTATCGAAATGCCGTTACTTTGATTGGCATTTGCTATGTATATATATATATATAAATTACATACACACACGCACACAAACACACACATACACACATATATATATACATATATATATACACATACATACACACACGCAATTACAACGATATACCAGCAAACTTCCTAATGACCCAAGTCAGGTAACCAACAACATCGATCCACGGATATCATTTCTGCTCAAGAAGAGAATAACAACAGCCTAGTTATGAGAGGTGCGGTGGGGGCGTGGGGGCTGTGTCCCCTGGTGGGTCTCCCTCGGTAGGGCTCTCCTGGGTAAGGGAAGGGCCCTTTGAGAGTGGAGTCAGGAGGCAGTTTGTAGGGGCGTGTGTGTGTGTTTGCATGTGCGGGAGGGTGTGGCGAACGGGTGGTCCTCCTCTGCTCCTTATTGGAATTAGAACAGACTATTCAGTACTGTCGGGACACTGTGGTTCTCGTCGAGGGAAGCAGTCGGGACTGTACAGGTACTGTATGAAGTGTCTTTATTTTTTTAATAAAGTGGGTGATTTTTTAAAAAACGGAGTGGGTGACTTTTTTTTAAACGAAGTTTGTGACTTTGAAAATAAAGTGGGTGATGTTTTTGAAAACGAAATGGGTGGCTTTTTTTTTAACCGAAGTTGGTGACTTTGAGAAAGAAGTGGGTGATTTTTTAAAGCGAAGTGGGTAACTTTTTAAAATGAAGTGGGTGATTTTTTAACGAAGTGGGTGACTTTTTTTTAAATGTAGTAGGTGACCTTTTTTAAATGAAGTGATGACTTTTTTTTTAAAAGAAGAGGGTGACTTTTTTAAATGAAGTGGGTGACCTATTTTTAAAAGAAGTGGGTGAACTTTTTAAAACGAAGTGTGACCTTTTTTTTTAAAACGAAGTGGGTGACATTGTTTTAAACGAAGCGGGTGGTTTTTCTGAAAACGAAGCGGGTGATTTTTTTTAAAAAACGAAATGGGTTACTTTTAAAACGAAGTGGGTGACCTTTTTTAAACGAAGTGGGTGACTTTTAAAAATGAAGTGGGTGCCTTTTTTTAAACGAAGTGGCTGAACTTTTTTTTTTTTAACGAAGTGGGTGAATTTTAAAAAATTAAGTTGGTGACTTTTTTTAAACGAAGTGGCTGACTTTTAAACGAAGTGGGTGGCTTTTTTTACACGAAGTGGGTGATTTTTTTTAAAACGAAGTGGGTGGCTATTTTTTAAACGAAGTAGGTGACCTTTTTTCCAAATGAAATGGGTGACTTTTTCAAAATGAAATGGGTAACTTTTTTTTAAATCGAAGTGGGTGACTTTTTTTTAAATGAAGTTAGTGACTTCGTAAACAAAGTGTGTGACTTTTTCTTTTAAAAACGAAATGAGTGACTTTTTTTTTTTAAACGCAGTAGGTGACTTTTATTTCTTCTAAACCCAGTGGCTTAATTGGATTAACCATGTGCCTTCATTTAGCCCAGTCTGGAAGACGAAATAAAGGAAAAAATGCATGTCAAAAAGTGAGATAGTTAACCTCTAAGAAAACGATAGCCCCGCCTCCCGAAATATGGAAGGTTATAAGTTTCAAAGAAATCGGAAGCACTTAAAGAGTTCGAAAGCTTGGAATAAGGGGATAGCAACAAAGTTTCCAGTAGGAGGGTAGTGCCGTCGTGTACCTCATGCGGTGCACTGTAGGCATTACTTAAGGTTCTTTGCAGCGTGCCTTCGGCCTAGCTGGAACCCCTTTCGTTCCATTTACTGTACCTCCTTTCCTATTCTCTTTCTTCCATCTAACTTTCCACCTCTCCTAACAATCGATTCATAGTGCAACTACGAGGTTTTCCTCCTCTTATACCTTTCAAACCTTCTCCTGTCAATTTCCGTTTCATCCCTGAATGACCTCATAGGTCCCAGTGCTTGGCCTTTGGCCTAAATTATATATTCAATTCAATTCAATTCAATTCAGCAACAAAGTTGTGTTCCAGTATCAGCCATTTACCCGACTGTATTGCGTTTATTTATTTATTTATTTTTTAGTGTAATTTCGCTTACTTCTCGGGAGAAAGATTATTATTTTCGTTAGTGTTTCTGTAACGAAAAAAATTACGGTGATGTAAGAGAGGGTCAAGATAGACAATCCCGACCTCGGGGATTTTACGTCATTAATTCTTCATAATTCTATAAGGAGCCAGCGGTGAGAGCAACAGAGCCGGGTTGGATGACGGCAAAAATAAAAGTAGAGTTCATTGTCTTTTAGACCACCTTTGTTTCACAAAGAATGAATAAATATATGGATGTGCATTGTATTTTATATGTTTTATTATTATTATTATTATTATTATTATTATTATTATTATTATTATTATTATTATTATTATTAAAGTTTAAAGTTAAAGAAGCCGGGCAGCTGAATGAGAAGAGATGAAAGGAAATGAATGAAATGCCTCTGAAGCAGAATGGAGGCTGTAAAGGATCGTCAGTACCGTCTACTGCGATCCGAACGAGGGAAACTGTAAACAGTACTCCCAAAGCTGGGAGGAGGGATTAAGTAAGAAAGCATATATATATATATATATATATATATATATATATATATATATATATATATATATGTATATATATATATATATATATATATATATATATATATATATATATATATATATATTTATATATATGTGTGTGTATGTATTTGTATATTAATGTGTGTATATATGTATATATGTATATACACAAAAATACGAGACAATGTAAAATAAAAATGAGTAAAATACGTCAAGACAATAATTACAAATGAGTTAAACAAACTAAGTAAATACGAATCTTAACAAAAGTTAAAAACAAGTCAGAATGAATTAAATAGCAGATTAAAACAAGCAAAAAATTCAACTAAGATATCAATTAAGATAAGTAAGCACCAATTACCTCACAACTAAGAATTAAGTAAGAAGTACAATTAGAACATAAAGCCATATGAAATAGCACAATAGCTAATTGTCGCTAAGGGAATTCCCATTTACTGAACTCGCGGGACTTCATGACAAAGAGTATTTAAGTGTCTAGTGCCCCATTTAGCCGTCCGGTAGAGTCTATTGTAATGGAAGAGTTAATTAGTTTATGCGGACCTCTTTGCTCCGACTTTCTTTTTATTTATTTATTTATTTTATCTTTTTTGCTTTACGTTTCATTTCTTAGTTATTTTTTCACTCATTTCTCCCCATGCATTTATTGGGCCTTTTTGTTCCGGCTTTTTTTATGTAATTATTTTTTTGCTTTACGTTTCTTTTCTTAGTCATTTTTTCACTCATTTCTCCTCATGCGTTTATTGGGCCTTTTTGTTTCGACTTTTTTCTTATGTAATTATTTTTTTGCTTTACGTTTCTTTTCTTAGTTATTTTTTCATTCATTTCTCCTTTGCATTTATTGGACCTTTTTGTTCCGACTTTCTTTTTTTTTTACATTTTATTTCTTAGTTATTTTTTCATTTATTTCTCGTTATACACTTATTGGTTATTTGTTTATCACTGTCTTTATCCGTATATTTACCGTCTGAACTTGCCGTCGTCCTACCCGTGGCTAGCCCCTATGCAGACTGCAGGTACTTTGATCCAGGCACAGGGACGGTACATATTGTTCCCTATAGACGGTACTTGTCGTTTCGACCCTCTGGTTAATTTACCACAACTTTTTGTATTTTATCGTAATTTTTCCTATTTTATCGTAAATTTTTTTTATTTAATCGTAGTTTTTCTGACCTTATGGTCAATTTTTTGTTTTCTCGTAATTTTCATATTTTATCGTCATTTCTCTTATTTTATCGGCACTTATTATTATATCGTCAGTTTTTTTTATTTGATCATCGTCAATTTTCTTATTTTATCGTCAGTTTTCTTATTTTATCGTCTTTTTCTTAATTTATCCTTCGCTTATTGTTTTACTGTCATGTTTTACGGAATGGGATCAATAGTTAAGTAATAATTGACGCTTTCTTAATGTTTTAATCTAATTACTACCGCTAACGAACTCGCACGAAAATTACGCATTCGTTCGTGTTCGTCTGTCCACGAATATATCTCGCGAGATTATATAGGACTTCACTGAATTTTTGGCAAGAGGTGGGCCACGGGGCAAAGAGCGCTTTGTTAGATTTTGCGAAGGATTTCTGGTCTGGATCAAAAACTTGAATGAAATTTGTTACACAAACTTTGAAAAGGTATTTTTTCTTATCTTGTGTTTTCCTCATATTTTCTATATTCTCGAAGAGAGTTTTCCTCATTTTATATTTTTCTAATATTTTCTATATTCTCGTTAATTTATGTTAACACACTATAGACAGATAGGTAGGTAGGTTCTTCTAACTTATAAATTTTAAAAATTTTTCATATTTTAAAATTTTCGCTATTTTCCTAATTGTCTAATTTTCCATTTTCCTGTTTTTATTAATAAGGACAGCATGTTTTTCTTCATTTTTTGTTTCTGTTTTCCGCTTACTCATCTTATTTTTCGTTGTTGTTCTTCATTTTTCTGTCTTATATTTTTCTTTTCCCAAAAATTTAAATGTTTGAAAGGTCACTATTATTATTATTATTATTATTATTATTATTATTATTATTATTATTATTATTATTATTATTATTATTATTATTATTATTATTATTATTACTTACTTACTTACTTACTTACTTACTTACTTACTGCCTCATCCTTGATAGTGTTTTTTTTTATTTTCACTACCATTATTTATTCCCACACTTAAGAGATTCAGTAATTATCTCTAAAAATGTTACCACTGGTCCCCCCCATCAAACAATACCTCATAGGTGGACAGAGATCACGCCCACAGGGTAAAGGTCACACAGGACCTTTTCAGTCCCAACGGTGCAAATTAGAGTGTTTGCTTTTGCTTCATTGCTCATCGGAATGAGCCTAAATTACGAGGTTTACTGGCACGTTCATCAATAGGCTGGTCTGTTAAAACGAATTACTTTGTGGAGGTCATGTACTGCGTATTAACAGACAAAAAGAGAGACTGGAAAACAGACAGACAGACAGACAGACAGGCTAAAAAAGTGTTGCAACGGTCAGAGAGAGAGAGAGAGAGAGAGAGAGAGAGAGAGAGAGAGAGAGAGAGAGAGAGAGAGAGAGAGAGATTGCTTTGGGGAGGTCATGCACTGCGTGTTTACAGACTGACAGACTGACAAACTGACAGACAAACAGACAGACAGACTGGCAGGCTAAAACTTATGACAACGGCAAGAGGGAGAGAGAGAGAGAGAGAGAGAGAGAGAGAGAGAGAGAGAGAGAGAGAGAGAGAGAGAGAGAGAGAGAGAGATTGCTTTGGGGAGGTCATGCACTGCGTGTTTACAGACTGACAGACAAACAGGCAGGCTAAAACATATGGCAACGGTAAGAGAGAGAGAGAGAGAGAGAGAGAGAGAGAGAGAGAGAGAGAGAGAGAGAGAGAGAGGGATTGGTCTGTTAAAATAAATTGCTTTGGGGAAGTCAAGTGCTGCGTGTTTACAGACTGACAGACAAACAGGATGACAGACAGACAGGCTAAAAACATAAAGAGAGAGAGAGAGAGAGAGAGAGAGAGAGAGAGAGAGAGAGAGAGAGAGTTTAAAAGGCTAAACCATATTGACAGCCCTGTGGGAAATTTATGAACCAAATTCCATTTCATGACATGCCATTGTTTACTTGTCATCGTATTACACAAACAATGCAGCAAATCCACGTGTAAACAAAAGTAGCCTCTGTACACCAGCTCAGGCGGAAACAAAGCACCAACTCCACAAGTGAACAAAGCTGCAACTCCACAATTAAACAAAGTTGGAACTCCACAAGTGAACAAAGCAACAACCCCAAAAGTAAACAAAGCAGCAAGTTCACGATTAAACACAACATCAACTCCACCAGTAAACAAAGCAGGAACTCTACAGGTACACAAAGCAGGAACCGCACTAGAAAACAAACAGAACTCCACAATTCCTGAAAGCAGGAACTCCACAAGTAAACAGAGCAGCAAGACCATAAGCAAACAAAATAGCAACTCCACAGCTAAACAAAGCAGAAACTCCACAAGTATAAAAAGTAGCAAATCCACAATTAAACAAAACAGCAACTCCACAATTATTAAAAGCAGCAAATCCACGATTAAACAAAGCAGCAACTCCAAAATTAACCAAAGCAGCAATTCCATAAGCAAACAAAGCAGCAACTCCAAAATTAACCAATGCAGCAATTCCATAAGCAAACAAAGTAGCAACTCCAAAATTAACCAAAGCAGCAATTCCATACGCAAACAAGCAGCAACTCCAAAATTAACCAAAGCAGCAATTCCATAAGCAAACAAAGAAGCAACTCCACAAGCAAAATAGCAACGCCACAGGTTAAACAAATAGCAACTACACAGGTGAACAAAGCAGCAACTCCACGATTAAACAAAGCAGCACCTCCAGACAGAATAAGCAAATCCACCTCATGCACATTATAGTGTCCAGGTCTCTCAGTTCTCGAGGCGTCACCAATAATCCAGCGCCAGTTCGACAAATTTCGGAGGTGAAAACGACCATCCATTTTTCATTGGCGGTGAAATGCGCCTTCATTTTTCATTTTCATTTGGCGACAGAGAGTAATGCAATTGCGTCAGCAACTAGTCATGTGCGTTATTAATGGCGCTTGATTACGTTGCGGTGGTAAAATGCTATAGATCTTGTGAGGGAATCGTCTTACGGCGATGAAAGTGTTCAAGAGCAAAGAACATTTTTCCGTTTGTGTTTTTTCTCAGTCGTTGATGTAGAGTTGGAAAGTATAATTCTCTCTCTCTCTCTCTCTCTCTCTCTCTCTCTCTCTCTCTCTCTCTCTCTCTCTCTCTCTCATATTGGTTACATGTTCTCTCCTCTCTATATCTCTCTGCTTACATTTTATAATTAAAGAAGAAAGTTTTCTCAAACCATCGCTTATATAATTATAATATAATAGTTTTAATAGAGTATGAACATTTATATGTATTAAATAAATAACATCATATCTTCCTTCACATTTAACAAGTATGACGAAGGCAAGCAAGCATCGATTTTCCCAAGCGGAAGCACGTTCATATTGACACACTGAGATAAATTCCGCACTTTCTGATATTTACGTTTGCTGGTTCTTGAAATGCTGGAATTAGGAGGAATAAAGCAGTTTTACCGCTCGCTAAATTGCTCTGCTGTTCTTGGAAAAATTCGTAAAATTGAGTACTTTCGTTACTAAGAACGCTTTTCGTGCTTTCGTGCATGCGTGATAGTGTGCGTGTATAATCAATTCATTTTCCTGTTCTGTATTCGTGCACACAAAGATATTTGTTTATGTGAATGTTTGTGTTCGTATACCAAGCATATTCTCCGTAGGGGGTTGTGTCATCAGAACACCTGAAGCGGTGCACTGCAGTCATTACTCAGGGTTCTTTGCGGCGTCCCTTTGGCCCCTAGCTGCAACCCCTTTCATTCCTTTTACTGTACCTCCGTTCATAATCTCATTCTTCCATCTTACTTTCCACCCTCTCCTAACAAATGTTTCATAGTGCAACTGCGAGGTATTCCTCCTGTAACACATTTAAAACATCCTTTACTCTTAAGTATCCTTACAGCTCTGAATGACCTCATAGGTCCCAGCACTTAGCATTTGGCCTAAATCTTATTTTCCAATTCCAGTTCGTATATGTATCCAGTGTATCCGAAAATATGTTGATAAGCGTGTATACCTGTAGTATGTGTATTTACTGCACATAATTATTGCTTTAAATTAGTGGACATAATAGTGCATGTGTATGTATGTGTATGTAATGTATAAACTGTGTATATTTCATTGAACGTTCTGTCGAGCCAAGGTCACACCCGTCAAGCCACACCATCCTAAAATATATGTAATTAAATCGTTCAGTCATGCTAATTTTTTGCAGTTTGTAGGCTTCGGAATTCCTAGTTTTCTGTTTTCCCACATATCTATAACTTCTGTCTTTAAATGGGCGAATCAGCCGCTCTGTTTAGGATTAGATTCCGACCCTCGTATCGCCTTATAACATATATATATATATTATACACATATGTACATAAATATATATATATGTGTGTGTGTCTGTGCATTGATATTATGCTGTAAATTGTATATATGTAAGCATGCACTTACACACACACTTACACACACACACGCGCACAGTTTATGTTCATGAATATACCAAGAGAAAGTATAAATTATCACGTGACATAACTGAGATTAATCTATCAATAACGGGCAATAAAACTGTCGGTAATATAGTGACAAATGCTTTCAATTGTTTTTCCGATTTATTACGCTCAAATAAATATTTCCTAATTTGCTAAGTGGTTACTATAAGCGCTATAAATTATGCTGGACAGATTATAGGAAATAAGTAGTTTATATTTCGCCCTGAATATACGGTATAAGTTATTTCAATGATTTTCTGTTGACGGGTTTTTTTGTTTGTTTGATGGTGTTCATATTAAGCCGTGTTTTTGTAATGTATCGTAAACGTGCAAGATATTGCATTAAGAAAGCGTTTTCTCGATATAATAATTTTCTACTACTGATGTTTAAATTGTAAGGATTTATCTTTTATTTACATTGAAACTGTGGAATATTAGACTCTTTTTGGCTTAATACACACGTAAAAACATTCATAATGACCCTCCACTCATTTACATTCACACATACACGCACGTACACACACACCCACCCACCCACACACACACACACACACACACACACTACCATCCAGTTTTCGCTGTGTGAGAGGGTGACGCCAGTTCTCAGCAAGTCTGATATACATTATAAGAATGTTGCTAAATCCATGTCCTTTTTAGCCTTGCTTGCATGAATTAATAAACATTAAGTACACACACATACACACACACAGAAAGAGATAAATACGTGGCTAGCAACCTCATCCTCCCGAAAAACCAATGCTTAGAAACTGCCGGCAGTCCTTGGGACTGATTTGAGCGGCGATGGGTCCAAATGAGGCCCTAGAAACATACAGGGTGATTTTATTAGTCTTTTCTTAATTCCTTAACGGTGTGCAATATTTAATTTAGCGTCCTCCCCTTTCATTAGTAAGTTAGTAAACACTGATTATGGACTGACCAGCAATTACGTCATTAAGGTTTGCGCGTCACGGAGTACCAAAGAGTCCTGTCCTGTCGCACCTAATATTTATCCACACGTTTGATGGACAGGTTATTATCGAATGTCAGCTAAGAATTAGCGTAATCATTCTCTCTCACTCCCTCGGTCTCTTTCTAGGTGGTCTTGTAAATTTCTCTCTCTCTCTCTCTCTCTCTCTCTCTCTCTCTCTCTCTCTCTCTCTCTCTCTCTCTCTCTCTCTCTCTCTCTCTCTCTATATATATATATATATATATATATATATATATATATATATGTATATATTGTGTAGACGATCCTTTAAGTTTGACTTTTCAATCGTGATCATTAAACTCTCTCTCTCTCTCTCTCTCTCTCTCTCTCTCTCTCTCTCTCTCTCTCTCTATATATATATACATACATATATATATATATATATATATATATATATATATATATATATATATATATATATATATATATATATATATATATATATATATATATATATATATATATATATATATATATATATATATATATAGTTTATGTGATCCTTTAAGTATGACTTTTCAATCGGTGATTTTAAACTCTCTCTCTCTCTCTCTCTCTCTCTCTCTCTCTCTCTCTCTCTCTCTCTCTCTCTCTCTCTCTCTCTCTCTCTCATTACTTATTAGGGTCTGGCGTCTCGTTAAGGAGAGAAAGCTTAATAAGTGCTAATATTTGCAGTCACTCACGCCTGTCATTAGTTTCGATCGTCAGGTATATTTCCCAAGATCTCTGACGTCACCAGTGTTTTAATTGTAATCTGTAATGACTGCCTTATATCTCGTTTTTTGAGTATAGAATTTTTTTTTTACAAGTGGATCACAAAATTGAATCAAAGTGTAAGTCTTCATTCCAGATTAATTTTGAATTAATTAAGGCTTGCGGGAAGTTTGTTTTAACTTGGGTGACCGAGTAAATCCAAAGATAGTGACAGTTTCTCTTTTATTTCGAGGCAGTTCGTGCAATTCTTGGTGTTCCCGTGTCCAGTACTTCATTTGTTTGAAGTAACAGTTGATGACAGTGATTCTTCGATCCTTCGTAACCGTCTCTTGATTTTGTTTTAATTTTAGGTCATAATCCCTTATTACCTTGATTAAGTATCTCCTACTATTACCCGTTCCAGAGAGACAAAATGGAGGAAGCACCGTCCGCCACCACGGGAAAGAAGAAGCATCGATGTGAAAAGGTAATTTGCTTTTGCGTTTCTGTCTTCTGTTGTCACTATGGCTCCATCGGGCGTTACTATTCATGGTATGTGCGCAACTATGCCGTCTAATACGCCCCTCATCCTCATTTCACCTAACTTCTCTCAGCCGAAGAAGATTGTATGTGTCCGAAAGTGCTTGGTAAAATGTCCTTTGTAAATTAAGGAATCTGGAATTCAAACCATCCCGTCTCATTGAAGCCTAACACGAGTAGCAGGCATTTTTTTTTTTTTGACAGGACTACATGAGATCTCGTTCCTTCATGGCCACCGTCCAGCTTTTGTGCGAGGAAGCCACGAGCCACGGAGTCGGACACGCCTGGAACAACCGCTACAACATGCTCGGCGTTTTCTGGGTGATCGTCACTGGGATTCTACTCGGGGTCTTATGGTACTACGTCATAGCGCTCATAATAGAATTCGCCCAGAGGAATGACAAGTCTCAGGTAAGATCTTCAGGTGTTTGAGCGTCAGATTTTGGCTTCAGTTCTTGATCCTGTTGCGTTCAGTACTAAGACATGATCTAATAAAAAAATGTAAATTTGTAGTCCGCAGTCCAGTAAAGCATGTCGTGAACTTGTCGGCAAGTTGTAGGATACATATCACAAACACGTTAAAAACATGTCTAAGACCGTTAGTGACAGTAGAACATGTCGTATAAACACGTCGGCATATTGTCGGATACATATCACAAACAGGTTAAAGATCCTGCGACCGTTAGTGACAGTAAAACATTTCATATGAACACATCAACAAGTTGCTGGATACATGTTACAAACAGATTAAAGACAAATCCACGACCTAAGTGACAGTAAAACATGTCATTGAAACACGTCGCTGAGTTGTCGGGCACACACCAGAAACTGGTTAAAAACAAGTCTACGACCGTTAGTGACAGTGAAATATGTCATAAACACATCGATAAGTTGTTGAATACATATCACAAACAGGTTAAAAGCAATTCTACGACAAGAAGTGGAGAACTATAGTCATATAAAGCACTAGTTAGGACTATCAATAAGCCGTTGACGACTGTCTAATTTGTTTGTGATACGTGTGCGACAAGTTGGCGACGTGTGCACGTAACATGTTTTTGCTGTAGTGTGGACACACCCTAAGAGTAATAGCAAATTATATTAAAATATATATTGAAGTATATATTCAATCACTATTAGTTTAAATCTCGGGAGAAAGAAAAATATTGAATGTCACTACCTGGTGATTTCAACGCGTTTAATGATATTGACGGCGGTTGCTAGACGTTAAGCCTGTATCCATTTTGTAATTTACACAAGTTTCTGTAATTACAAAATGACTAGTGTTAGTGTTTCATTAATACGCCCACTGAAGCAGTCCCAAGTTTTCATTAAACCTTTTGTGAATATGTAACTAAATAATAACTAGTTTCGGGAGTATTGAGTGTTCGCTTGCATTCATGCTTGCTTATGCAAATGCATAAAGCCCAGGTTCACGCTTTTCTTATATTCACATCATATATATATATACTGTACATATATTTATATATACATACATACATACATATATATATACAGTATAAATATATATATATATATATATATATATATATATATATATATATATATATATATATATATATATATATATATATATATATATATATATATATATAAATTACATTCAAAATCTTCCCATTCAACAGACGACTTCGCTAATGGCGGACAAGGGCCTGCAAATTCCATCTGTGAGTCTGTGCAACAGGGCTTTCTACTCCAGGCGCAAAATGAGAGGTAGGTTAGATAACTATTGCAAAATTTAAAGTTTTATAATTGTATCGTGTTTAGTCAACCGAGGAGGGGCGAATTTAATTTTGGTAATCAGACTAGTTGGTTGGCTGGTTCCCAGTGAGGCACGCGGGGAGCAGCACGAGAAGGGGGAAGTTGAAGTTTCTACAGAGCTTGTTTCCAATTTCTTCCTATGAAAGGGACAAGGAAGTATATATATGTATATATATATATATATATATATATATATATGTATGTATGTATGTAATGTATGTACAGTATATATGTATATATATATACATATATATCTTAACTGGTCTCTTGGATGAGTACTGAACCTATTACATTACAAGGAAATGAAGAAGGGGTGTTTTGTAGCAAATCTCTTTTAGGATATAAATCATTAGCGATAACGTAAGAACAGCACAGCCTCGTTTTGTTGTTAGCACAATGTGTGAAGATTTCACGCCCAAGATTCTTTCACTGCCGAATTTGTTCCCGCCAGAAGCGAAATCTTTGAAGATTTGATGTCGTATAATTAAAAAAAAAGTTTTTGTTAAGGTTCTGCAATCAGTATAAAAAACAAAGTTTCAAAGAATGTTATTTTCTCCTTAGTCTACGATTATATTCCGTTTTGCTTTGATTTCCTTAACCTGTCTTGGGTCTCACTGTACTTTAGAATGCTGATTTATCATCTTTTTTTTTCTTTTCTTCATTCTGCATTTGTCCTTTCTTTAATAACAGCAATAACAATAACAAAGAAAACCACTGTTAACATGACCAGTGGCACATACACGTACCTGAGCAAACAAATAAAAGAAACAAAAATAATTTGAATGCCCTGTCCGACGCATGGACACTACACAAGCAATATCCTAATTAGATTTTGTTCCTAAATGAGAATGACCCATAAGCTGATGGAATAAGCGCAGCATGGTGGGACATTTGCATGACATGCCTTGATGAATGGTCCTTGTAATATATATATATATATATATATATATATATATATATATATATATATATATATACACATATATATATATATATATATATATATATATATATATATATATATATATATATATATATATATATATATATATATATATATATATATATATATATATATTATGCTTTGCCATCAACTAACTCATCTTATGTGAGAGGATTTGCTATGGTCTAGGCGTTTTTATGCTGTAATTTGAGTTACAAATATTTATTTGCTTTACGAAAATATCTTTCGTCTGTTTTGCTTAAATAAATCGACATAGATATGGAATTATTATTATTATCATTATTATTATTATTATTATTATTATTATTATTATTATTATTATTATTATTATTATTATTAGTCTGATTTTATTAGACTTAGTATTCATGTTAATTTATCAATGTTGTAAATTTATCTTTTTCCTCAGATTAATATCTAGGTTGGCAGTGCGCATATGAGTCTGCTGTTTCAAAATAAAATTGCAGTAATTTGCATTGCATGATTATACTGGAACATAAAACCAGGCGGCGAAATTTATGCACATGAATGTATTGCTACATTAAGCTCAGTTCTCGAAATTGTTTGTTTGATACTTAAGTACATGTAAGAGTTTGCCCTACGAAATCAGGCTCTTCGCTTAGTGTGCGTAAATACATTTCACCTAAAGCCATATATAGTGATATACGTTGCTGTATGAGAATAAATTTATCTCACTTAAAACTTCGTTACAGTATTGTGTTAAATACATTTTAACTTAAGGAAGTAGATGCTAAATTATTAATTGCAGTCATGGTGAAAAGTTTTCATTCTGAATGGATTCATAACTAAAACATCTGTTAGTGAAAGCATTTTTTTTTTAATGTTAACAACGATATCCTATCTCATTAACAACTCACACTAATATACATCATCCTCTGTTAACATCTTACAGCCCTGAACATTTTTCTGTTCAACATTTTAATATCATTTTGCCATAATCAGACATTTCTTGTTAACATCTTTCTGCCATATAAATTTGGAACTGTCTAATTTACATCTCACCACCCTAAACATCAAAACATTTCTCATCATCTCAACATCTTGCAGAGGTAAAATAGTATATAGCTTACCTCATTTACGTCCCACAGCAGTAAGCATTAAAACCTTGCTTTTTAACATCTCAAAGCCCAAGACATCAAGTTCATTTACAACCTCCTCCAAGCTTTCCTTGTAAAACCACAAATTTCTCGCAGTCCTAATCAGCCTTTCTCATTAACATCTCACAGAGACAAACACCAGGATCTTCTTCATTAACGTTTTACACCTGTAAACATTCGAACTTTTTCCGTCAACACCTCAACACCTAATCGTTTGTCATTAACATCTAAAATCCGTAAGCATCAGAACCCCACTAGGGTCGTAGAGCCATCAGTGCACCTTGAGTGGTACACTGTAGGCATTACTGAATGGTGTTTGCAGCGTCCCTTTGGCCCCTAGCTACACTCGTTTTTTAGCCTTTTACTTTATCTCCATTCCCGCTTTTTTTTTTATTTAGTGTAGTCCAATTTCTCTGTTACTTCTTGGTGCAACTGTGGGGTTTTCTCCCAGTTACACTTTTAGATCCTTGCACTTCATCTTCTTTATTTCCTGGATCTGTGTTACCTTTCTGTCCAACCTCTCCAGCTCCCTCTTTTCACTATCTTGATCACCGAATGGCCGAAAGTGCCTCAGTGCGTGGCTTGATGGCCTAAATTTCATAAAATCAATCTGTTAGCATTATTATTATTATTATTATTATTATTATTATTATTATTATTATTATTATTATTATTATTATTATTATTATTATTATTATTATTATTATTATTATTATTATTATTATTATTATTATTATTGCTAACAGATTCACAATTTCGTGAAAAACAATCTGAGCAATAAATATCCACAATTATATAATAAATATATTACTATATAAAATATATAGTAAAATATATAGTAATATATTTACTATATAATTGTGGATTTTTATTACTCACATTATTATTATTATTATTATTATTATTATTATTATTATTATTATTATTATTATTATTATTATTATTATTATTATTATTATTATTGTTGTTGTTGTTGTTGTTAGGAAGGAGACCCTCTTTGAGGCAAGTTTTGTTGAATAAAATGGCTGTATTTTGCGAATTGATTTTATACTGATTTTTCTCAATTCTTCTAACAATTCGCTTTTCCTGCACATCAATATTAGTCAATAATTATCCAATGTTCATATTTTGATGAATGAAACAGCGTATTTCTTACAGATGAAATTCTTTATTCTAAAGCATTGCAGCAGGGATGTAAATCCGTAGATTTTACATCCCAGCTGTAATGCTTTAGAATAAAGAATTTCATCTGTAAGAAATACGCTGTTTCATCCATCAAAATATGAACATTGGACAATTATTGACTAATATTGATGTGCAGGAAAAGCGAATTGTTAGAAGAATTGAGAAAACTCAGTATAAAATCAATTCGCAAAATGCAGCTATTTTATTCAACAAAATATTATTATTATTACTTATTATTATCATTATATATGTGGGTAGCAGACCCTCTTTCAAGCATGTATTGTTGAAGGTGATGGCTGCATCAGCTGCATTAAGTTTGTACAGAGTTTTCTCTATTTTTCTAATAACTGACTGTTCTAATAACTGACTTTTCTTGGTTACTGCGTTGCGCCAGTAACTCTCCATCCTTTTCATTTCTGGAGAGGGAATAGTATGCATCATAAATAAACTATATCGCGATCTACGACTATTTCCTCTCCAGAAATGACAAGTATCAGATAATTACTGGCGCAATGCAGTAACCAAGAAAAGTCAGTTATTAGAAAAATAGAGAAAACTATTAAAACTGAATGCAGCTGATGCAGCCATCACCTTCAACAATATATATTATTATTATTATTATTATTATTATTATTATTATTATTATTATTATTATTATTATTATTATTATTATTATTATTATTATTATTATTCGCTTCTCCTGTACACCAACACTGGTCAACAACTGGCCATGTTTGTAATCTGGTGAATATAAAAAGCGTTTATTCAGCAGTTTTATTTTCTGTAGGAGTGCAGGGTAGTGAAAACTGGTGCGGTAAATCCGTAGACTTTCTGGCAGCTCCTTTCGGAGTTTCTTCTGTCGTCTTGACCAGCAGATGGATTCTGGATATTTCGGTGCTTCTTTTGCAGTTTTTCTTGTCGACAAGTTTCGACCCGTATATACCTCCACCCGCATATAAACGCTGTTTATATTTGCCAAATTAAGAACATGGCCAGTTGCTGACCGATATTAGTGCACAAGAGAAGCGAATTATAAAAAAAAATTGAGAACACTCAATATAAGATCAATTCGCACGATGCAGCTATCCTTTTTAACAAGACGTGCTTACGAGAGGGTCTGCTTCCTTCCAGTAATAATAATAATAATAATAATAATAATAATAATAATAATAATAATAAAAGATCAATTTGCACGGTTGAGCCATCCTTTTTAACAAGACATATTATTACTATTATTATTATTATTATTATGATGATGATGATGATGATGATGATGATGATGATGATGATGATTATTCAGAAAATGGACCCTGTTCATATGGAACAAGCCCACAGGGGCCATTGACTTGAAATTCAAGCTTCCAAAGAATATAGTGTTCATTCGAAAGAACAGAACGTAATGGGAAATACAGAAAGAGGAGATCAGTTATAAGAAAAACAGACATATCAAAAAATTAATAAATAAATAAAAATGAAAATAAAATATTAAAATACAAGTTGAGTTATATTATGCTAGCAATGCATTGCATCTTCGCCTGAAATCGCTTGAACTTTTGAAGTCCCAATTGGCCGACATCCTCTGGGAGGCTGTTCAGAACCCCTTCTCGTTGTCATCTCGCAGCTCTGAACATCAGCGACTCCATGGCCAGTTACCTGGTGCTGAAGTTAGGAGACGCCAGTCTCATCAGAGACGACCTCTTGGGCAACGAGGAAGGAGAGAAGCTCATGGACGAAGCGGACGCTTTCATCGGCAACCTCCTGGACAGGCTCAATCTCACAGTCGGGGAACTCGTGGATGCCATTTCTTACGAGTACGACCTCTGCAACAGCTGCTGATGTTCTTGTTCGTGTGTTTGTTTGTGTCCTTGTTGCGCTGAAGTGATGTGCTTTAGGTGTTGGTTTGATGTGGATGCCATTTCTCATGAGCACGACCTCTGCAGCTGCTTGTTCTTGTTCGTGTGTTTGTTCAGTGCTTTTGTTGCATTGAAATGATGTGCTTTAGGTGTTGATTTGATCGTCGACCTGACATGGCTTTGATTTTTTCCTGTTCTTATTTGTCATCACTGCACTGGTCGTAATTGCAACGTTGTTGCCATCTTCTGTGATCAGGTCTGCTTTTGTTTGTGTACTCGCAAGTGTTTTTGTCAAAACAACCGTGTTTTTGTTGGCTTTATTTGTAAATGCACCCCATCTCCTAAAGGATATGGCTGTTCGTAAATATGCTCGTATCAGTCGGTGTTTGTCATCTGTGAATAACACTGCTTTTGCGTGCGTACTTGTTGGTGTTTTTGTCCAAATAAAAATGTTTTTGGTTGCTTTATTTGTAAATGAACTCGTCATAATTATAACTTTCGTGACGTCAATGGGGTATGACTGTTTCGTCAATATACATATTAAGCAGTGTTCTTGTTTAAGTGACAATGTTTTTGTTTGTTTCTTCGTCTTAATTGTAAATGTGCTCTTCCGAATTGTAGTGATAACCACGTTCCCTATGGGTACGACTGTCTTTGTTAATGCCTTTGTGTGTTTATTTTACACTGTTTAAAAATTTTCCGTGAGTAATGCGTCTTTTTATCCGTTCTTTATTTGTCTACTGCTTTTGCAGCTTCACAGATTATTTTTGAAAATTTTCAGAAAAATTTCCCTGCTTGTTATCGCTGTCTCTGTCTGTATATTTATTATTTATCTTAATTATTGAATACTGGTAATTTTTAAGAGAACATTTGATGGTCCTTGAGGCGTATTCAGTATGAAGAATAGTAATAAATTATTATTATTATTATTATTATTATTATTATTATTATTATTATTATTATTATTATTATTATTATTATTATTATTATTATTATTATTCAGATAAAAACACCGGTAATATATCATAATAAGCAGCTACCTGACATAAATCATATCAGCAATGGGTGTGGCTCTCTCCACCTTAGCAAAAGTAATGTTTATCGATATCAATGACAATAGATCACTTCAGTTTTAAAAACGTTTATTTATCCGTCACAAAAAATGTTTGCTTCTACGTTCCAGGACGTTTTCTAACAAGTTCCGTAAAGTGATTTCTTTCACATTCCATCAAAACTTTTCTTAAACGCCCACCCCCCCCCAAAAAAAAAATTAAACGTATACGCTTTTTCGGCATTAGGATCAATCAGTACCTCATGCGGTGCACTGCAGGCATTACTTGAGGTTCTTTGCAGCGTCCCTTCGGCTCCTAGCTGCAACCCCTCTCATTCCTTTTGCTTTACCTCCGTTCATATTCTCGTTCTTCCGTCTTACTGATCACCCTAGCCTAACAATTATTTCATTGTGCAACTGCGAGGTTCTCCTCCTGTTATACCTTTAAAACCTTTTTACTCTCAATCTCCCTTTCTGCGTTGAATGATCTCATAGGTCACAGTGCTTGGCTTAAATTTTATATGCCATGTCATTAAGATCAATCATAAACTTTCTTGAGTCCATGTTTACATTTTACATTGGTATACATATGACTTTTTCAATAAAACTGTAGTTTAAACCCTAACTACTTCTATCCTATCAATATTTTCATTCCTCACAAATAAAAGTTTATATTTTATTTCTACGTTAGTTTGTGTGTCTTGTTTGTAAGTAAATCTGTTTTAATCGTCCTAGTTTTCTTACTATTATTTAGGAAGAGAACTCGGAAGACAAGTGATGCAAGCTGTAATTAAGAGTAAATTGCTTTTCGAAATATAATAATTTTTTTTTATCATTATTAGTCGAAAAAGCAGAATGCTACAGTCCCATAGGTTCCAGTAGGGAAAGCAGTCTAGTTCTATAATTTAGGCAAATGATTATGATAAATCGTTTTTAGGCCTTTTTCTAGTAAATTTATCTTCCCAAGTTGCTCAGGTACATTTACAGGCCTGTTCACTGAATGCTTATTTCTGAACTGCTTCCTTAATTATAGAAAATTGCTATTCAAATTGAGTGCTATTTTATTCAAAAGTTTATCAAATTTCTGCACCGTTATAGTACATTACCTATTATATTACTATTCAAATTGATTGCTATTTTATTCAAAAGTTTATAAAATTCCTGCATCGTTATAGTATACTACCTATTATACAGAATATTTTGTTTCATTTGCTGTTATTATTATTATTATTCATTAATCATTTCCACGCGTTCTCAGTCTCTTATTTCCAAATTACCCACATATGCAGACAGCTGACATTTCATCCACACAAATCTTTCAACAGATCTTCAGCGCCACTCAACAGAAACCGATCATTCAATCAGTCAGTCCACAGTCTAATATTTCCAAAACATCTTCACGTCCATACTACTGAAATGTCACCCACAAATTAGTCAACTCGTCCTATATATTTCCACAGCTGCGAGGAAATGATCCTCATGTGCACCGTTGCCAGACGTACGATGTCAGGGAAGGAGTGTTGCAGTGCCATGATCAGCATGGCCACGTTTTCGGGCAAGTGCTACGTGTACTTCTCGGACCACACTAAGCAGAACGTGCAGAGCGTCGAGGGGGAGTTCCTCGGGGTGTCTCTCTACCTGAGGAGCGAGGTCGATGATCATCCTGGTGTGTGCAAAAAAAAAAAAAAAAAAAAAAAAATTGGGGGGATGGTGTTGAGGTGGGATGCCGTATATAATTTGTCATTCTTGTTGTTGTGTAATAAGCGACAGGAATTCGATAGATACGGTTTTTTTTATGTAACTATAGTCAGTTTCATTTCATCTGTCCAATCACCAACGTAGGTTTTAAGGTAGATGTGGCATATGCATTATAGCTTTCGATTGGCTGAAACCAATGTTTCCGATATCGTAGGCTTACTGTGACAGGGATGTGGAATATTTCCACAGTAATATATCTGAATGCTTATACAGTATATACAAATAACCGTCACGCCTTCATATTCAGGTCGTAAACATGCCGATTTATGTTGAAAATATAACAATACAATTGCGCTAATGACGAGCGCTTGTAACAGTCTACTCAGGGCCAACGCAAACGAACGATGGACTTGAACAGTAATTCTTTTTTTACCTCATTGTAGGTACATAAAAGACACTTGGGTATGCGTGTGCGAATGAGAAGTATTTTAATAATTTATTGCATGTAAATTACATGAGTAAGCTAAAGTTCAAAATAATCAATGAGGCTCGGGTTTGGGGAAGGTGGAACAACCACTGCTGTATTGGCTGGAAGGCGGGAAATTTTAGTTATAACATAGCATAATAGCAATGGTATCGTGGTGTTCTTTCAAGAATTGTACATTTATATAATTTCTTCTTGAGCATATAAATAATTATAGTAGCTCAGTGCTTAGGCACTTTCGGACTATCTAGCTACATAACATATCCAGCAAAAGTTTGAAAACCCATTCAGTTCCCGTCATCCTCAGTGATGACATACATGCGGCATAAAAGGTTACCCTAGGCGTACAATTTTTTTCATTGTTGGGCATTAGAACGAGAATTAGATAGAATGACTAAATAAAGGTTAAATGAAAAAAAAAGTAATCTTGACTGAAATGGAATGAATGTGTACTTAAAAGTAGGTCGGTAAAATGAAATCCCTGGCGAATCAGTAGTGTAGGCCTAGCTTCATTGGATTATGCTTCATGTTTTAGCGGTAAACAATATTAAATGTTAGTTGTCAGTTACGGACGTACAGTAGATATTACTTTGGTGTCATAATAGTTATTTATATATGCATGCAATGAAACTGCACATAGCATAAAGTTTGAATGGCGAGAAAATAGTGATTTGAACAGTTTTTGAGCATAGGTCTTTGTGTAGTCTTGGCTATACTAACGCTGAAAACTCATCGCTCGTTTGTGTTTGGTCTGAGTATATTGTTTGATACAATCTCGTCTTTAGTGTTTTAGTGTTGGTATGTAATGAATACAAATCCACGTCGTTATGATTCATAACAGAAGGGGCGAGGTTCCTTTGTCTGTATGAACATTCAAATACAGTACGTTATTGGAGAAATAGTTTAATATTTATCACAATAAGCCAACGATATCGGAAGCGGTGATTGTCGGCTAATCACCTGCTATCCATGCGCAGATGAAATTAAACCGACTATAATAATAATAATAATAATAATAATAATAATAATAATAATAATGATAATAATAATAATAATAATAATAATAATAATAATAATAATAATAATTATTATTATTATTATTATTATTATTATTATTATTATTAAAAGCACACGCGCATTTATATGGAACAAGATGCTTTTAAACCGTATGTAGAAAATGAGAAAGCCCGGAAAAAAAGCAATAGATGACAGTACGTACAAACGTGCCTGCATACATAAAACGTTTGTTTGAAAAAAAAACAAAGCCCTCATATACAGTATATATACAGTACATACGACGAAGACGGGACACTTTTACAAACTAAGTCATCCATGGTAATTTCGGTACTAATGGCTGACTCTTATCTCCAGAGCAATTGTAATATTGAAGGATAGACATTGGTACACAGAAGCACTATCACTTATGCTTTATCCATTCATATGTACACGTGTACACACATGCCGCATTTTCTTTGGTAATATATATATATATATATATATATATATATATATATATATATATATATATATATATATATATATATATATATATATACAGCACCGATGGAGCACCATTCAAAATGACCAAAACAAGTCTTCCTCTTCTTTTTCTCTTAGTATTGGACCCCGCCATCGTAGACTTTACACAGATCATGAAGACTGGTCTCCAGATTTCTCTTTTCAGCAACCAGACTCATCCCTCCTTGACCGCTGTTGGCCACGGCGTGTCCCTTACTCCGAAGATGTACACCACAACAGAGGTCTCCCTCGTCGAGGTAAGTCCCTGTTAGGGTTTTGTAGGCCAGGAATTCGAGTGTCCGCTTGATGGCACAAGACAGAGGCTTGAGACGCGATGGAGTTATAATAGATAATCGGCCAGTAAAAGAACCTCATAGTGGCTTAGAAGGTCAGGTCTGTGAGAGTTAGGTTTGATCGCCACGATTTTGATTCCCATTCCTGAAGTTGTGAGGTTTAGTCTTAGTGGCTTATAAGTTCAAGACTGTGAGAGTTAGGTTTGATCACCCTGATTTTGATTCCTGTTCCTGAAGTTGTGAGATTTAGCCATAGTGGCTTATAAGACTTAAAACCTGAGGCTTGAAGCGCATTGGATTTAATAGTAGATAATCGGCCCGTATAAGGACCTTATAGTGGCTTATAAGATCAAGTCTGTGGGACTTAGGTTTGATCTGCCTGATTTTGGTTCCTGTTTCTTAGTTGTGAGATTTAGTCATAGTGGCTTATAAGATCAAGACTGTGAGACTTAGGTTTTACCTCTCTGATTTTGATTATTGTTCCTGAAGCTGTGAGATTTAGTCGCTGATGAAATTCAAATGAATCTCCTTCTGTAGGTCAGGATGTGCATTCCACGTTGATAAGTAGTTTCTGAATTAAAGGAGCTTCAGTTATTGTTAACAAATTAGAGCTTTTTCTGGAGAGGAATTATTAGAGCTACTTGCTTAGTCTTACGAACTGTCCGTCTCTATAGATAAACCGAAGACCAGTTATTTTAAAGTAGAGGTCTATTAAGTATCTTATATCAGCTCCTTGAGATCAATGGAACTATCCACGCAGGTAAAAAATAATGAAGATTTTTTTGGTCAAACGTTGACATCCATATAAAAGACAGAAGTACATAGATTATCATGATGAAATAAAAAGTTTGATTTGCATTTTTGTTTTATATACAATTACACTTTGCCAGTTCTTCTCATAAGATGATTACTAAAATACAACTGAAGTATTTTAGTTATAAGGCCCTATTAATAAGAATCGCAAGACTGTGGGTCTCTGGGAACCCTGTTTCCACGTGCATGAATTAAGTAGTCCTTTATGTACTCACTTTATGATCTTGAATACTCCATAAACCTAGTATTATCAATCATTAAAAGTGTAGTCTTCACTGGAATGGAAACTAATTGTTATTGATATTATTTTTCATTACTTTATATTGTAAGTAAATAACATGGGGTCAGTGAGATCAAGAATACCACGAGAGAGCCGACGGTCTAAGAAATTTGGGGGTCATTTCTCTAGCGTGTCCATATCAAATGCAGGTAAGTTTACTAAACAGACTGTGAATACCCACGAAACAGAATTTCCTCTTTCCAGGTGAAAGATGTAGGCCTAAGACATTCGTCGACTGGGTCTCAGAAATTTGGGAGTCCTTTCTCTAGCGTCCGTATCAGTTGTAGGTAGGCTAACCAGGAGAGACCATAAATACCCACGTAACAAAATATACTCTTTCCAGGTGAAGGACGTAGGCCTAAAGACATTCGTCGACTGGGACTTGGAAGACTGTGTGCCCACGAGCGCCGTCGGGTACATGCTCGACAGAGAGGGCTTCTACAGAACGCAGCCGAACTGCATGTTCGGGGCTATCAGGACCTGTTTCCAGTTGATCTGCAACTGCTCCAACTACGCCCTGGACATCGAAAATGGTGAGTCTGTGTTGCGTTCGGTTAGTGTAACTTGCAATGGATGTTATATGGAATGGAATGAGGTCGAAGTCGCGTTCAGTTAATGTCAGTAACTCGGTTGCCCAACTTGGATTGCATGTAATATGGAATGGAATGGAATATGAAATTTAGGTCAAAGGCGAAGTACTGGGACCTACGAGGTCATTCAAAGCAGAAAGGGAAATTAAGAGTAAAGAGGGTTTTAAAGGTATAACAGGAGTAAAAACTCGCAGTTGCACTATGAAACAATTGTTACGAGAGGATGAAAAGTAAGTGAAGAAAGAGAATATGAACTGAGGTACAGTAAAAAGAATAATAGGGGTTGCAGCTAGGGGTCGAAGAGGCTCTGCAAAGAACGTGAGGTAATGCACACAGTGCACCGCGTGGGGCGCAATGACAGCACTGCCCTCCTACGGGAAAAGATGTAATAGACTCACAGGTCTATTATCATTTTTATTATTATTGGTTATACTCACTCTCTTCGTGACTCCTTAGACCTTGTTGTGTCCCGTTGCCGATCCCGTCAGACTTCTGCGGTCTGACATTCATTGTCGGTGAGTTGTCCGAATCCAGGTAAAAAAGTCGCAGAAAAAAGTCACAGGAATAAAGTCACAGAAAAAAAAAAGTCACATTAACATTTCCTAGATAGCGATCCCCACGGGTTTTAACCCGGTATATATCCACCTTTGCGGCGTGTTTAGTACAAGCCCGTTGGGGATTACGGTGAAAACATAAACAAAAGACTGTAAATTAATGTGACTTTTTTTCCCGTGACTTTTTTCCTAGCCAAAACTGTGACTTTTTTTCTGTGACTTTTTTCCCGTGACCTTATTACCGGCCTCCGAGTTGTCCAGATAGCGACCGACTCAAAGTTACACGATTCTTGAAGAATTTGAGATGTTCATATGCAGTTAGAGACATAACTAATCTTTATTTAACTAATTTAATTTGTCTTGGATAAAATTAATTATTCTTAAACACATGGAAAGAGGAAGCGCTGTTATGAAACGACATGCTGGAATAAATTTTCCAGATTGTTAATCCTGCTGAGAATAAACTTAAAATAGACACTAGGTAAGATATCTAGTGAAGGAAGAGCAAGAGAATGAAACAAAGAAATTAACGTTTAAGTTTTCACATTCCAAAATCACTCCACCCCAGCTCTCTTTCGTAGACCCCCGTAGTGGGGTGGTGCCGTCAGAGCACCCCATGCGGTGCAATGTAGGCTAGTACTACTTAAGGGTCTTTGCAGCGTCCCCTCGGCCACTAGCTGCAACCCCTTTCATTCCTTTTACTGTACCTCCGTTCATGTTCTCTTTCTTCTATCTTACTGTCCACCCTCTCCTAACAAATGATTCATAGTGCAACTGCTTTGAGGTTTTCCTCCTGTTACACCTTTCGAACTCTTACTGTCAATTTCCGTCTCAGCGCTGTAGGCCTATGGCTTTAGTTGCCCCAGTGATTGGAATGTATGTCTAAAATTTATAAATCAATCAGTCAATCTCTTTCGTAGACTATGAGTACATTTGTAGAACCAAATTCCTAATTTCGAAATTCACATTTTCCAAAAAATGATTCTTATCTTATCCGGAAGTCACCTGTATTCAGTTTGAAACATTTTTTATTTAGTTTCAAATTGAAGTTTCCATCCAAAGAGGAGTTTGTTTATTTTCCTATATTATTGCCAAATTTTTCATTTTCCCTAAGATCTTAAAAACTACTAAAGCTAGAGGGCTGCAAATTGTTATGTTGATCATCCACCCTTCAATCATCAAACATATCAAATTGCAGCCCTCTAGCCTCGGTAGTTTTTATTTTATTTAAGGTTAAAGTTAGCCATAATCGTGCTTCTCGCAACCATATAGGAGAGGCCACCACCGGGCCGTGGTCAAAGTTTCATGGGCCGTGGCTCATACAGCATTATACAGAGACCACTGAAAGATAGATCTATTTTCCGTGGCCTTGATTATACACTGTAGCGGCTGTACAGAAAACTCGATTGCGCCTACCAAACTTCGGCGCATTTTTTACTTGTTTTAAGTAGCATTCGATTTATCATTTATGATACGGTAGCCATCCTAAAGTACAAACCGATACATAAAAGATGGATAAAAGGAATGAAGTGAAACGCAATAAATAATTAGCAGCTAAAGACCAAATAAGCTTAACAATGACATGTGGTACAGGGACAAGGCACTTTTAGGTAACAGTGTAGTCTTTCTTGAATATAATGAGCATGAACATCCATAACAAAGACAAGAAATATTGAGAGTACAATGAATTGAACAAGAGTTCTTCTGGCATTGAACACCAAAACGCTATGGTACCTCAACTGAATGAGGATATCGATGTTCTTCAAAGCGAGTAACGCCAGTTAAATCGATTCATGAATTATTTTTGCGCCACGGAAAAGTATGATAAATTTGCTTTCTAAAAATATATACAGTCCCAAATTTCTGTTTGTCATCGCATCTTCACCACTGACCAAGTGTCTCCGAAAACGTTCAGCGGTAAATTTTGCTACATTCTATAAAGTGTAGGTTGTTGATTCCTGTACGGGTGGTAGGTGCTGTCAGTACACCTCATGCAGTGCACTGTAGGCATTAGTTATGATTCTTTGCAGCGTCCCTTCGACCCTTAGCTGCAACCCTTTCATTCCTTTTACTGTACCTCCGTTCATGCTCTCTTCTTTCCATCTGGCTTTTCACCCTCTCCTAACAAGTGATTCATAGTGCAACTGCGAGCTTTTCTTCTTGTTACACCTTCCAAACCTTTTTACTGTCAATTTCCCGTTTAGCGCTGAATGACTGAATGACCTCATAAGTCCCAGTGCTTGATCTTTGACCTAAATTTTATATTCCATTCCATTCCACTTCCTGTGTCTAACTCACTCTCAACCTATTTCCAACAGATGCTCTGCGACCTTGTTCACTAAAGGAATTGCTCCCCTGCTACGCCCTGGCTTTTCAGAACTTGGACCTGCAGTCAGGCACAGATGATTTCATGGACTACGTTCGCAAATCTGTTACTGAAACAGACATCTATGCTTCTCGCCGCTGCTTGAACTCGGGTTTGTTTCATAAGTTGTATTTTAACAGAGTTATCACATTCACAATTGACCCCTGATCCCCTTTTCCTGTCGAGAACAACCAGATTCATTGAACAGCCCCACTAGTATACAGTAAATACGCCTGGCTGTCGAGCTTCTCAGTTCTAGAGGACCTTTATTCCTCACACCGCTGGGCTGTGGAACATTCTCCCTGAGGATGTTGTACAACTGGAACTTCAGAAGTTCAGTTCAAGCGAAGATGCAATGCATTACTACTTTAATACAAATCTCCTTGTACTTTAATAATTTACTTATATTTTTATTCATTTTTTTTTAATTTGTCAGTTTATCTTTTTCTAATAAATGAACCCTTTCTGTATTTCCCTTTACCTTCTTGTACTTCTTTCGAATGAACACCATATTCTTTGGAAGCTTGAATTCCAAGTCAATGGCCCCTGTGGGCTTGTTCCATTTGAATAGGGTTCGTATTCTGAATAATAATAATGATAATTAAAGTGATTATTCCGTTCTACCCTCTAGTAGCAGCCTCATCTGCTGTATGGTACTCGAGATCATTGATTTTGTATCTGGATCACATTTTTCCCTTTCTCTCTCTTTGTGTTTCTTCTTCTTCTGCATCCACCAGAATGTAATGTTGAGCTACTAACTTTGTCTACGGTGTATGGAGTTGCTGATATTTTCAGACGATATAGTGATGACTGGGGCTGAGGAAGTGAAATTCCAGAAACAGGCGAAAGAATTTAAAAGTATTAGCAAAAGGAGAAAGTTGAAAGTATGTGGGAGCAAGAGTAAGGTTATGAGGTGTAAAAGTCAGCCCGGAAAATGAACCTTGGAATGTTGATAGTGATGGCAGGGGGAAGTAAGCGATTCATTCATATGGCTAGTTGGTAGTAAACATATCAAATGATGGCAAGATTAAATAAGAGGTGAGTCACAGAATAGGTAAAGCAAAGAAGGTAGCAGGATGTATGCAAAAGTAGGGAAGGAGCTTAGGGCGTCTGTGGAAGTGAAAGGTGGAAATGTATGAAAAACTGTTGAGCCAACTCCCCATTAGAGAAATGAAGTGTCTATGTTGAATATCAATGAAAGAGGAAAATTGAAGCTAGAGAAATGAATTACATGAGCAGCATGTATAGAGTAAGAGCAGTGGTATGTGAGAAATATGGAGATAATGTAAAGGAAGTGGTGATGATATTAGCATAGGTGAAAAGATAGATTAAAGGGGGGGTTTTAAATGGTTTGGCCTTGTGGGAAGAATTGAAGATGATAGACTGGGGAAATGAGTGCTCACGGAAGAAGCGTTTAGACTTTAGAAGAAGGAAAGCTTGAAAGTATTGGACAGTTAGAGGGCAGAATCTCAGTACTTAAGAGGCGAGAGAGTATTTGCAATATAAAGGTGACTTGATATGAGTAAACCCTTACCTTATGATCCTCATTCGCTTCCCAACGCAGTGACCAGAGGCTGCAGGCGCCCTTGCACGAGATTCGACTACTCCTACACGTCCAGTCAGTCCCCGATTAATGAGGACATCTACAACAGCCTCCGTCAGCAGTTAAATCTTTCGGACACGTAAGGTTTTATGCTTTGAAGGCTCTAAATTTTTATATATATATGAACGACTAATTAGGAAGCGTGTTATTGGAGTATGCAGAAAACATACCCACGACCTACACACACACACACACACACGCACACACACATACATACATACACATTTGATAGAACGCAGTATTAAATATAATCGACCACTTGAGGTTAACTTTTTAAAGCTGTCTTTGTAACTTTCAATCTTAAGGCTTGTGTACATGTGTGTATGTGTGTGTGTTTGTACGCGCGTGTAGTACGTATATAATCATGTATCAATTTTTCTTTTATCTCTGACTTTCTAAAGGAGTGAACTAGCTGTGTCGACTGCCTTCTTCCCCAACATGAGATATGCAGAGATCCGTTTGTGGCGCGACTCTGTAGGTAATCTCATAAGTAAGTATTATTCCAAAGTGGATGTGTTTTATTGTAACGTATAATAACTTTGATGTTATATAGAACTTTTCTGCATATAATACGTTAGTTACACATATAATACGTTAATTACAAAGTTGTATTCTTTTTACATTTTCTGCAGCACGTTTTCTGTGTTGTAATATATCAGTTATTGTAATTAAGCATTTTCGTTTAAAGGCAGTAATAGTTTATGATGGATATGGTAACTTGATATATCAAAAAAAACTGAAATGCATTTCTGTTCAGTTTGGTTATGCTGTAATCAATTCAACGTATCGTGTAATAAAGCGAAATCTCAGTGCCTTAGGTAGTCTGAGAGCTTTGTCACTAACTAAATTCACTGCATCAGGCAGATTGACCTTAATCATTGGTGATTTCAAACATGAAATCGTTCCGTATGTGAATATGTTTTATACTTTTTAGACAAGATGTTTATTTGTTTACACTTTGATGATTTAAGCGCACAAATTAACGATATAACAGCATTTATTGATACTGTTGACCACAGACGTTGTGACGCCGTATAAGCGCGTTTTGAAGTTCGTAACTCGTCAGTTACACGATGTTTTTCAGGCTCCATCGGTGGCATAACTGGAGTCCTCCTCGGCTGCTCGATCGTCAGTTTCATAGAATTCTTCGTGGCCTTCACCCTCTTCTCGGCCATCTTCGTCAGGCACTGTCATGGCGGCTCCGCCCATCGGACAGACCCTTCGGAGGGCAAGTGACAGAGCGAAATGGAGATGAAAGAGAAGGGATGCGCGGATGACGTCAAACAGAGCTGTTCCGCCGTAGGTGATTAAAATCCCCAGCTGAATTCATTGTGAACGTAACCAACATCCCAGGCAAAGAACGCATTACATGTTGTCTTAAAGGCAAACAAATATCACTAGGCCTAGATGTCCAACAAGGAGGCTGTGTTTACCTTCTGCTCACCGACTGATATAAAATTTATGCTCAGTTACCGAGGTCGAGTTTATGCGTTACTACTTAGGTTAAGCGTAATCGTAACTACTGGGCTAAGGGCAGCTAATGAGCTAAGGACCACTAATAAGAATACTGCATGTCTATGCCATAGTCTGCGCAACCCCTGAGATAAGAGTCACAACTAAGACTAGGTCTATGTCTTAGTCTGCGCAACTACTGAGTTTAGGGCCACTACTAAATCTAACTCTGTGCCATAATCTTTGCAGCTACTGAGCTACGGGCCACTACTAAGACCAGGTCTATGCTCAACTACTTCGACATTAAGCGTCTGCGTAACTACTGAGCTAAGGGCAATTACTAAAACTAGGCCTATGCCCAACTACTGGAACTAAGTCTGCCCAGGTACCAATACGGAGATAAGTATTTGCATAATACTGAGTCAAAAAGTTTAAGGCTAACTTAGGAGCCAAAGTTGACGAGTTTTTGCTCAACACTGCCAATCCTACTAGAGATGTTAGGAAATAGAAACCTTACTCTTGGTTCCTGAAACCTCCTGCGCCATGCCAGCAACGAGTGCCGTGCAAAGTGATGATGAGGTTGTCTAATGATCATGTAACCTTATCCAAACCCAAGGACAGTATGGCAAACTTCAGTGAATGCTTGATTACCTGTAGTTCATAGCTTCTTCACTGAACAACTACAGTGACTTTTGGTGCAACTTGAATGATTGCAGTTATAATGCATTTAGAACTGAAATGTCGTTGTCGGGATTTGAAAATGAAAATGTTAAAAGCTATGGAGCTAAAAAATAACGTGGTTTGACGGTATAAATGCTGTTCAAAATGACCCGTACTTACTGGTCCTAATGCATTATATATAGAGTGCTTTTCAGAGTTTCACTGTAATAAAACTATAAGGTTTTATTTGTATTTGATTGATTACTGATATTATCTAATTGTGCTTGAAATTGCGTTTTATGCGTTGAAAGTTCATTACTGCTGTTGAAATATATAAAAACATGTGTATATTGTATTTGCTTGCTTTTATAAAAATTTTTGCGGTTCTGATATCTGTGATAGTAGTAAGAACACACACACACACACACACACATATATATATATATATATATATATATATATATATATATATTATAAATATATATATATATATATATATATATATATATATATATATATATATATATATATATATATATATATATATATATATATTATAAATATATATATATATATATATATATATATATATATATATATATATATATATATATATATATATATATATATATATATATATATATATATATATATATATATATATATATATATATATTATATATATATATATATATATATATATATATATATATATATATATATATTATGTTCAATTTTGAGCTTGTTTATTATACCCGTTGTTGCTGTTTTCGAACGCATTTTCTCCCAATGTAAATACGTTGTTTACCTAATTAATTCCGTTAGTAAATACGTGAAAATAGTCCAATCATTAAATTCAGGTCATAAAATCGAAAAAATAATAATTTCACTAATCTGATTTTCAGTCTACACTTTATCTCTTTCGATTTGTTTTAATACTCCATACGATTTTGCTGTGAATTTAATAAATAAAGGATAAAATTTTTATTTTATAAAATGGCTTACTTCCCCAGAAATGAATTGACACATACGATTACCATTTGTGTGGCTTAGGCCATTACCAGCTTCTCTTTCAGGTCCTATTGCAAAATGAATCTAATGTTCCTGTACGTTTTGTGCCACAATCTCCTGATATTCATTTACAAATCCGATTTGTTCCAACGTTCACCAATATCCACGGTCACTTTGCCATGTTGATCTGGATTACATCACATAAATAAACGATTGTGTTTCTGTAACAATTCTGAAAGACTTATATATAGTTCTGTAATGCTGCGTTCATCTGTGTGATGCCATTTCAACATAAAAATAAACCTAAGCTTGATATGATTTTAATATAGAGATGAATTTGTACTTCATTTGATTACCCTGAAATCTCTTCTATTTAAAGGTTATCAATTGTTTTATCTGTAAAGAGGTCAATTTACTAGTCATCAAAATAAATTACAAATTAAACATAAACTTTGAATGTAGTCTCGTCGTAGCCCCTCTTTATAAAAATCTTAATGAGTTCAAATGTAACAAAGTGACAAGAAACATTTCGTACCGTAACTTCGTGGACATCTTTGTAAGACGTCGACTGACTGTGACTATATAGTTTTCCAATCAGTCTACTGTTATTACTCGTGAGTGAAGTGTTGATCCAGTTTGTCTCCGATCTGCGCGAAAGTCCTGCTGATTGTTTTCAGCTTAATTGGGTGTTGCCGGAATGCTTGGTGAGTTTCTGTATTCGTATTTTAAGGCTGACGGTATATATCCAGCAGCCAACACTGAAACTTCCATCTTCTGATTGGCCTAGGTATAGTGGTTTAGTGGTAGTGTAACGATAGGTATTTTCAGCTTGATTATTATTAATATTATCCAAGATGTCGTCCCAACATCATCTTTTCTAATTGTGCAAACTAAGCAGACTTAAAGATGGAATTTAGGGTGCATCAGCATTTCGTAGACTAGCCTCCAGTTAGATAGAAGACGTTTGACTTAGCCCAAATGGTCTCAGAGGGAACGGTGTCCGATTCCATTGATAAACAACAGTTTTCTGAAAAGTGCGTAAAGTTACAAGGCCGAAAACAAAACTGCAGAGTAAAATAAAATAAAAAAATATTAGAAAAATAACAGGAATAAATGTAGAGGATAAAGACAACTGTAAATGTGAATTCAGATGGCCAAATTTACTATGCACTATTCTTTTCGGACGAATCCCACAGTTGAGGCAGAAACTAAAGAACGTGCTACTGTGTAAGCCTAGACCTAAAATGTCATATTACGTCAGCTGCGATTTTCTCCGTAACTGAATTGATGTGTTGAAGTGACTGCGTAGTGGGATATAGTCATTATTATGTGTATTGCAAATGTATTTAAACTGTAAGCTTATTTATAAACCTGTTTATTAGTTCACATTCTAAGCTTGCACATGTAGGCTGCACCACAGAGAACATTGGCCTACGCGTGTGGTTACAGACAATGAAATGCATCTTGAGATACCTAGCCTACTTGAAATAAAACACAGGCCTGCTAACGTTTCACCAATTAGACAAACTTGTGTGTTCTGTGCTGGTGCATGTCTGGCTCAATCTTTTAATCGGAGATTGGCCATATATGATTGTCCATAGCCATGGAGTCCCTACAGGCCTCATATACAGTTCAAAGCTTTACCACAACGCGGAGTAAGTTTACTTAACCTACCAGCCATCCTAATCTTAAGTAGCCAACTACCGACTGTGTGTGTGTGTGTGTGTGTGTGTGTGTGTGTGTGTGTGTGAGAGAGAGAGAGAGAGAGAGAGAGAGAGAAGGATTGGTGGCACTCAGTTTGAGTCGACTGATATTACGAATTTATTAGATGTACTGGTTCGGTGATATGGGCTTCAGGCCTTCAGTACTGCACAACTCGCCCCCACTCGCAAGGACTATACATAACTAAAAAGTCTTAACCCAGACATGGTGTCAAAGCTCTCCACAAAACCCGCCCATCCCCTCCTGTCCCCCACATGAGCCACCGCCGAATGTTGAATTTCACGACTGTTTTTACATAAATATTATTTAGGGCACGAATGTAAGACCTAATTTAGGAAGAGCAGTCAAATTCATTTAAAAAGTTTTCTCAATTTTCTCTTAGTCGTAACTTTTTCTTGAGCAGATGTCAGGAGTTTCATTTTAAATATCATAGGAGACAATCAGTGCGTAGGCAGTTAATGCCAGTTGCAGGAGTTAGGTTATGTTACCACACTCTGAAGCATTATTGACGTCGTAACCAGTTTCGAAGGAAACAAAAGTAGTTTCATACTGAATTTCCGCTTTTCTGTTGACATTGGTATTACTTCCTAAACTCTATGGCTTACTGTGTTTTATACTGGGCGGGTTTTGTTGGTTCTCGGTCTTGTTGCACTGGTAGCGAGTTCCGAGAAGCTTTTAGAGGAAGTCATTAAATTACATCAGTAAAATGCCACTAGACTACATTGTGCCATTACTGTGAGAGACGAAAGGTATTGCAGTCACTTTTGGTTATTACTGCTTACGTTATTGTAGTAATTGCTGATATTCCCACTTCATCCTGTATTTCTGTATTAATATCACAGTTACTACTACTACTCTTGCCGTTATTGTTCCCGTGGGCGGTGGGGGAGGTTGTAGTACCGTCAGTGCACTTAGTGCAGTGCTCTGTAGGCATTACTTAGGGTTCTTTGCAGCGTCCCTTCGACCCCTAGCTGCAACCCCTTTCATTCCTTTTACTGTACCGCCGTTCATATTCTTTCTCTTCCATCTTACTTTCCACACTCTCCTAACCACTGATTCATAGTGCAACTGCGAGGTTTTCCTTTTGTTGTACCTTCAGACCTTTGTACTATCAATTTTCGTTTCAGCACTGAATGGCTTCATAGGTCCCAGCGCTTGTCCTTTTCCCCAAAATCTATATTCTATTCTCTATTCGTGCCGTTAATGTGGCTTAAAAATGGAGTTATATATAGGCTATATATATGTATATATAATATATAATATATAATGTATATATACATATATAATATATTGTGTATATATATGAATATATATATATATATATATATATATATATATATATATATATATATATATATATATATATATATATATATACAGTATATATATATACAGTATATATATATAATTATTCCATTTCTAAGCCACATAGAATAGAGAATAGAATATAGAATTAAGGAAAAAGGTCAAGCGCTGGGATCTATTAGGCCATTCATCGCTTAGGCGGAAATTGGTAGTACAAAGGTTAGAGAGGTGTAACAAAAGGAAAACCTCGCAGTTGCACTACGGATCAATTGTTAGGACTATGAATATATATATATATATATATATATATATATACATACATATATATATATATATATATATATATATATATATATATATATATATATATATATATATATATATATATATATACACACATACTGTACATATAAATATATTCCCTAATATGGGGTAGCATCAGAAAAATAATGATTTTGAACACTTTAATTTTTGAATGCTGAATCGTAGATGAATTTCACATTAAACGTTTCGTATCATACACTAAAGGGGCGTCATGAGAATGTTTAGCGCCGCCCCCAAGCACAATGTGCCATTCACCCCCCTCTACCCTCTTACGTTTTTGGTGTCCCTTTCCCCTTCCCTCATAACTATAACGAATTTACTCTCATTTCATCATTCTGTGGGCACCCATTCTTTCCACATATACAGACCATCTCAAAACACAACTGAAGCAAAGTGTCATAAATAAACCCTATTTAGTTTTCTTTATTTAACTGTGATTTACTTTGCCAAGGAGGTTATAGTTTGAGATTTGGATAATTGTTTATTTGTTAGTTTGTTAGCCGTGTTGCACAAACAGTTGTGGTTCGTTTGTCTGTTTGCTAGATGGATTACACAAAAAGTTGTTTGTTTGTTTGTTTGTCTATTTTTTAGCTGGATTTCATAAAAGTTTTGTGTTGATTGTTACCAAAAAAAAAAAAAATAAATAAAAAAATCAGCCTCGTAACTGGAAACAGTGGATTATAGTTACTGGGAGAGACTGGTGAAAACGGAACATTTGACGAGTTGATTGCTGAACCTTGGTGGAGGTTTGCGGTCCCAGAACGCTCTCGTTTTCGTGTGTAACTGTTTCTGCTTTTCTCCTATTGACATTTTCTGCTTAAAAGTGACCTGAAAGAATATGAAAAAAGATGGGAGACAAAATCGGAACTGAGAGCGACCGCCATCATTTCCTAATTCATGGGTGGTCAGGCCGCCGCAGAAATTGGGAAAGAAATTCTCCCGCCCATCGTTACTTTTCCCTCAAAAAAAGGAAAAAAATGGGGGAAAAAAGCTAGGAAAGGTTTGGATGCTTTATGCTCTCTTTAGATTCCTTTTTATGAAATTAGATTAACCTATGAATTTTAGAAAGTCTTATGCATGTTTTTTTTAAGGGATGTTTTCTTTGCGTTTTTAGTTTTCTGTAAAAGAAAACTATTGAGATGGCTTTGTCTGTCTTTCCCCACTTTTTTCCGTCCGCCCTCAGATCTTAAAAACTACCGAGGCTAGAGGGCTGCAAATTGGTATGTTGATTATCCACCCTCCAATCATCACTCATACCAAATTGCAGCCCTCTAGCCTCAGTAGTTTTTTTATTTTATTTAAGGTTAAAGTTAGGCATGATCGTGCGTCTGGCAACGCTATAGGACAGGCCACCACCGGGCCGTGGTTAAAGTTTCATGGGTCGCTGCTCATACAGCATTATACCGGAACCACCGAAAGATAGATCTGTTGTCGGTGGCCTTGATTATACGTTATATAGAAAACTCGATTGCGCCGAAGGAACTTCAGCGCATTTTTCACTTGTTTTTAATGATTTTAAAGACTGTATTATATAGGTTAGTATAGTCTTTTTTTTTGCAACAGACTTCAAAGAAGTTCTGTATTTTTTTTATTACTACCATTTTTAACTACAGAGAACCACTCAGTAAGTTACGATTGTTGGTCTAGTAAATAAAAAAAGCTTATAGTCTTGAATAGTGTTTTTCATACTGTGGGTATTAGGACTGTTACAGGTAGGACTTTGTAGCCTATAGAATCATACTCTCTTTGCATGGAATGTATTCGGAAATTGGATGATATTTTTTTTAATGAATTTAATTTGTAAGTTCGTGCAGTCGACCCGCAAAATTAAAGGGAGGCACTTTTTATTTTTAGTTCCTTTTACCTCGGATTTTACTGAATCAGTATAGTGGTACACAAGTAATTCCTGGCATATATTTATTTGTTTAATCAGTTCAGTAAATAACTAAATATTCCCATTCACTCAAATATTTTACTTAAAATACTATTATTATTATTATTATTATTATTATTATTATTATTATTATTATTATTATTATTATTATTATTATTATATAACTTTCTCCACGGTGTTATGATAAGGTTAGTCCTCGGATGGGTGACCGCCAACGAAAGTCGGAGGGGGCATGAGCAAGGGGCTAGCAGCCTCACCCCAAAAATCTGAAGCGCCTAGAAACTTACAGCAGCCTATAGGAGGCTGTTATGAGCAGCAATTGTGCTCAGAAATGTAACTGGTGATATTTTGCATTATTATTATTATTATTATTATTATTATTATTATTATTATTATTATTATTATTATTATTATTATTATTATTATTATTATTATTATTATTTGCTGCCTTGAGATTGCGACTGTAGCTTTTGCATCGAACTAAAAAAAATATCGATGTATTTTGATAAGGAAACAAAGCTTCCATTGCAAGCTGCTTTTATGAATGCCAGCGTTTAGTAAATGTCATTAACTCTAAACGCAAGCACAAACTAAGTATTTATATACATATGTATATATATATATAATATATATATATATATATAAATATATATATATATATATATATATATATATATATATATATATATATATATATATATATATATATACATACATATGTGTGTGTGTGTGTGTGTGTGTGCATGTGTGTGTATGTGTACGTATACACCTACTGTGTATGTATATATATATATATATATGTATATACACATACACACTCAAGGGAAATGGAGAGAGAAAAAATTTTGGAGCCTAACTGACATAGTTGTCACACTACTTAGAAACCGATCTAACACACTTATTTATGAAAGAGTACAGAAAATAAGTTTAATTTTCGACTTCACGGAGCCACGACTACGAGAAATTCTTTTGACAAAGTTTCCTAATGATATGACACAGAAGAGGACAACCTCCTTAATGAGCACGGTTTCTAATCTAATAAACTTTGGATCTAAGCTTATGGTGACTCCCCCTACATGGAAATAGGGTGGGGGACTCCCCTGCTTCCAAGGGAAGGGGTTGAGTGTAAGGGGGCGGAAGGGATGGGAAGTTATCAGCTTGCTAAGAATTCCAAAGTTTTTATCGTTTCAATTTCACATTCCGGACGTTGCAAGCCTACGGCGCAGGCCTCTTGGTACCTCTTGGAAGGGGAGGAGGGGGAGGAGGAAGGAAAGGAAGAGTTAGGGGAGGAGAGATAAGAGGAAAAACAAGAGGAGAAGGAAGGAAAGGAGAAGTGTTAAACTAGGCCGAGTAACACATCCATTCATAGAGGAGGCGGAGAAAGAGGAAGGCGTGTTAAACTAGACCTATTAACACATTTACTCATAGTGTTCTGTCAGTTCGGGAAACAGGAGCTTCATATGCCTTCAGGAAGAAGTATATTGACGGGAAAAGCTGAATAAGAAGAGTGGAAGGGAAAGAGCAAGGAGGGGGAAGCATGGAACTAGGCCTATTAAAACATACCCTCTTATACCTCACCAGAAGGGGAGGCGCAGGGGCCGAAGGAATGCGCGGAAAATGGGACCACGGTGGAGGGATAGGACAGGGTTTTAGTGACATAGTTTCGTACGAATCTGGTAGGTTTCTGTCTAAAATATCAGGTCGTAAACAGGGCCTCTTGTGGAATATGAAGGCAAAAGTGCAGAGGGCACGAAAACAAGAACAGCATTCGAATAGTGAGGGGCGAAATAGTAGAGCGGTTTGCAAGAAAAACATTAGCACGATTTAAACAGCATAAGGGTTTTGAGAAAACAAACCAATGAGATGCACAACGAGAAAAAAAACAGCAATTAGGCGCATAAACAAAAGACAAAGAAGAATGTCCTCTCCCATTCAGGGGAAATAAATTAGGATATTAGTAAAAAAAAAAAAAACATACGCACTAACACACAGAAAAAAAAATGGGATGCATAGTGCAAAGCATAATATCTGAGAGCTTACCCTTAATGCAAACTATCTATTGTCTGCCGTTTTTTCGTGTTTTTTTCACTTTTTCAGAAAACCATGTCAAAAGAATAGTCTCATTCCGGTTGCATTGGAATGCCTTAGTGAAAAATTGGATTTCAGTCATATTAACAAGGCATCATTGACAGTTAATTCCATTACATAATAAGAGTGTTCTGTCTAATGTTGTAGAAGATTACTGCTTAGAAGGTATTTGGGCAAACTCTCTCTTTCTTAAGCAATTCGTATCAAAATCAGCGGCTTTGTATGTCTATATATATAAACAGATATATACCTAATATAAAAGTCTCTGCCAGCGGTGTACTTGATATTATTAGATGTGTTTAAACACAGATCCCATCTTGCTGTGATCCTTTTAATCCCATACTTTTAATGTAAAGCTTCTAATATTTGAATGAGTGCATTCTGGGATATTTTTTTTATTTTATAGCGAGAGGTATATTATTGTCGTTGTCATCTAGGTAAAATATTCATTATTTAACTGAAGGAGCAGGGCAAAAATATCACCGGTACTGAAGTAATTGTTCCAACAGGAATACTTATAATCTTCAAAATGATGAGTAATTCCAAATGCTATTTGAAGCCTTTTAATCAGGCGAATAAAGCACAGTACATATCTTCCCTATTTTGTTTGTTCATTTCCCCAATGGCTATCCTGCCAATTTACCTCAGAAAATAAGACATCACCGTATATTCAATCAAACTCTTTTATTATAAAACCGTGAGAAAATTTCGTCTAAAATATTTACATTACAAGGAAAAAAAAACAACCAGTATCTTTTTCCCACCCATCCGTAAGAAACACCAAAAGCAAAAGCAGGCTGAAAGAAAGCAACGCAGCAATTCCTATTTCGTGCGACAGCGCCGTGTGACTCAACTCTGCATCGGCCATAAGGCTTGTTTTCGCTGTAACGGCCCGAACCCGGCCGACGAGCGATGCCACCCGTCCGATACGCGTCCATATCGCCGGCAGTGTCACATTGAGAGGCATTACGACGGCGCCCGGACACCTGATGTCGTGAACCCAACGGGGCCTGCCGGAGGAGTTATTCGTTGTACATAACGAGGCAAAATAACGCCGGGGAACATTGCTGTCAGGATCGAATAACAATCCACGAGAATGATTGTGATTGGGGGACTTTAAAAAGGATGCAGGCGCGTTCTCTTCGATTCCGCGGATAAGGTTTTGTTTTGGGGGATTTGTCATTACGCCCATTTTGTCTCTTCTCTGCCTTATTTCTTTTTCGTTATTGCTTTTGCGGATTCGCTTTGATAAAAGTAGTTTGCCTATTGCATAATTTATTATTTTTGTGGACATATTTCAGACATATTTTAATCGATTGAACAAAATATTATTATTCCTTGTTTTCATCTAATCTGTTAAATTCTTATTTTCCCCCTCTCTCTCCTGAATTACCCCATGTCACAATTTTTTTCCAATTTGGTCCGATCTCCACTTTCATTTTCCTCCAGCTGCAATGGTTTGTGGTGCAGTTATTCCCAAAAATATATTGTGAGGTCTCTGGTCTCCGAGCAGTTAAAATCCAGACATCTTAATATATGGACAGTGGTAACTTCTAGTTAGACGCTGGTTATAATTGATTCATGGGAGGAAGGACGCCAGAGTGATGTTGATGCCAAAGAGAAATATTAGGTAATTTCAGTGATAATGAACGAAAAATAGAATTTATTGGATTTTATTATTGGTTGACTTAAATACAAGAGTCTTTTAGCTTATCCAGTGCTCCAAATTAGTTTAGGAAAACTAAGGTATTTTTCTGTATTGGTTTAGAATACTAGTATAGTTATAAGTGCGCTGATGTTACAGTAAAAAGATACTTTACAGACAGGAATGAGAGATTTGGAAATTGTCGGTCGCAGCTTCACTGTAGAATTGTTTGAAAGAGATGGCTGGAGTAGGGGCTAATACGATGTTGGATCCAGTATTGAAACCAAAAATCTAGTAGGCAAGTTAGCAAGAATTCCGGTATCTCTATAGAGCTTTCATATTTTTATTCAATAAAGCAGTTTTGCTGAGTTGTTCTGATACCGAAGGAAAGCCACCTGACAAATTAACTTGAAGATAGGGAATATAACTTGTTATGGCATACTCACAAAGACCGACAGTAGTCCACACTTACATCTTAGAGTTACCCCTGTGTGTTAGTCCTTGTCGGGCAAAAGAAACTCCTCTATGTACTGCGCCTTTTGAGCTTTCCTCCTGGGTGAACTACTGGTACTTGAGGCTAAGCCTGCTCTCACTTTTTGTCATATCAATTTGGTTTGTGTTGTGATCACACGTGGAGTTATGTTGTTTGATTCTCTGTGAGTTGTGTGGCTTGATTCTCTAGGAATTATGTAGCCTGATTCTCTAGGAGTTTTATAGTGTGGTTTTCTAGGAGTTCTGTGGTCTGATTCTCTCGGAGTTTTGTGGTCTGATTCACTGAAAGTTCTGAGGTCTGACTCTCTAGGAGTTCTGTGGTCTGATTCTCTAGGAGTTCTGTGGTGTAATTCTCAAGTTCTGTGGTATGATTCTCTAGTTCTGTGGTCTGATTCTCTAGGAGTTCCGTGTTCTAATTCTGTGGGAGTTCTGTGGCCTGATTCTCTAGGAGTTCTGTAGTCTGATTTTCTAGGAGTTCTGTGGTGTGATTTTCTGAGAGTTCTGTGTTATGATTCTCTGAAAGTTCTATGGTCTGATTCTCCGGGAACTCTGTGGCCTGATTCTCTGGGAACTCTGTGGTCTGATTCTCTAGGAGTTCTGTGGTCTGATTCACTGGGATTTCTGTGGTCTGATTCTCTAGGAGTTCTGTGGTCTGATTCACTGGGAGTTCTGTGGTCTGATTCTCTAGGCGTTCTGTGGTCTGATTCACTGGGAGTTCTGTGGTCTGATTCTCTAGGAGTTCTGTGGTCTGATTCTCTAGTTTTGTGGTCTGATTCTCTAGTTATGTGGTCTGATTACCTAGGAGTTCTGTGCTCATGCTCTGGTAGCTCTGTGTTCTGATTCTCTGGGAATCCTGTGGTCTGATTCTCTGAGAGTTCTGAAGTCTGATTCTCTGGGAGTTCTGTGTTTTGATTTTCTTAAAGTTCTGTGGTCCGATTCTTTGGGAGTTCTGTGGTCTGACTCTCCTGGAATTCTGTGATTTAATTCCCTAGGAGATCTGTGGTCTGATTCTCTAGGAATTTTGTGGACTGATCCTCTGGGAGAACTTTTTCCTAACATTCCTGATCAATATATTCAGGAATAACGTAATAGCGACAACCACCTCGATCATTGTGACGATGGAGATGCCCAGCAACAGCCCGGTGATGCCACCAATCTCACCTGTTAAGAGGAAATTAAAATATTTCCGGGTTATTTGTTGAAGAGCAAATATTTATCACGGAATGACGTGAGAAAGTTTTATTAAAGTTTGAAATTATACCGTGAGTCTCTCTCTCTCTCTCTCTCTCTTTCTCTCTCTCTCTCTCTCTCTCTCTCTCTCTCTCTCTCTCTCTCTCTCTCTCTCTCTCTCTCTCTCTCTCTCTCTCTCTCTCAAGAGTAAACTTTGACACCTTTGAATATTATACTCACTAACGAGATCGGAAAGAGTCTCCCTCCACACTCTGACGTCCGTGTACCTCATGGTTGGGTAGAAAATCGTCACTGCAGCCAGTTCGCTCCTAAGTTGAAGGGCGTAATAATAATAATAATAATAATAATAATAATAATAATAATAATAATAATAATAATAATAATAATAGTACTAATAATAATAATAATAATAATAATAATAATAATAATAATAATAATAATAATAATAATAATAATAATAATAATAATAATAATAATAAACAGGTACTGGGAGGTTTTACACTAAGAGAAGATCAAACTTTCGTGAGTGATATTTCTTACGAGCTAAAATCGAACTTGTTTAATTGACTGGCAACTTTATAGGTAAACTTGTTATCTGTATGTACAGTACGTTACTTTCTAAAATTGCAATATTTAAATTCGGTGTTTATTTGATTTTATGTATGCCATGAAGAAGTATTTCCTAAAATATGAACCTTGGATAAAAATTTTGTCTAAAGAAATCTGACCCCCAACCCCGCTCTGAATGGGCTCCGTTCAGTCTCCCGATTTACCGCGAGCATATAACGGCCTTGAATGCAACAATGCATACTAGATATAAGTTGAATTCGAATTAGTTCAGGGATTCTATACCTTAGAATGCACTAAATCTCACTTACTCGTTTGTTAAGCCGAAGTTCCTGTGTAAGTTGTCGTACACGTCCTTATGTATTGGCGTATGGCTGGTTGCATGGTCGAAGTCGTAGCGAACGCACGGGTCCCGGCATTTTTTTTGTTCTGTTGGAGTTGTTTTGTTGATTAGTTTGTCTGCTCAGTGTCAGGAATCAGTTCCCGGGAAAGGGGTCTACGAAATGAGCAGTTTTGTGTAGCCGATTTGACCAAATATTCAGGGAATTTCACTGAATGCTTTTTTTTTGTGTTTTTCTGAATTTGACTAGACATTTTGTTAGTTTGCCTGAATGGCTAGGAAATTTATTTAATATTTTAGGAATGTGACTAGTAGTTCAGGATTTTGACTAATTATTTTGGGAATCTGATTAAGTATTACAGGAATCTGACTGCTTATTCAAAACATTGGCAAAATGTTTCTTATCTCTGAATATTTTAGAAATTTGATTGAAGGTCTTATGAATTTAATTAATATTTTAAGAATTTCACTGCATATTTAAGACATTTGACGCATCTTAGAGATTTGACAACATTTAAGGAAGCTAGTTGATTGCCTCAGGATTTAGGATGAATGTCCAGAAATTTTACTGAATTATCACAGAAAATTGAGATCTTATTTAAAGATATATTTGATCCTTAGTGAATCTTCGGATCATGTGGGTTAAGGTTCCCCTTGAATGGAGGCAAAGTAAAAGGCTTAAAAGTGGGTGCAACTAGGGGCCGAAGGGACTCTGAAAAAACCTTTAGTACTGCCTACTCTGCATGACGAAAGTTGCACTGACGGCACTGCCCTCCTACGCAGTGAATCTCAAACAATTGGTCGTAGGGGGCAGTGCCGTCAGTGCCCCTCACGCGCGGTGCACTGTAGGTACTACTTAAGGTTCTTTGCAGCGCCCCTTCGGCTCTTAGCTACAACCCCTTTCATTCCTATTACTGAACCTCCGTTCATATTCTTTCTTCTATCTCACTATCCACCCTCTTCCAACAATTGTCTTCTCAGTGCAACTGTGAGATTTTCCTCCTGTTACCCTTTGTTAACTTTTACTAGCAATTTTCCTTTCAACGCTGAATGACCTCATAGGTCCCGGTACTTGACCTTCGGCCTAAATTGTATTTTCTGTTCTACTCTATCCCAAACAATTGGTCTGCTACTGCAATCATTCAGTTGCTATTTTAGCACCCCCTTGAAAAATTTTGACGGACGTATGAGAGTTATTTTACCTGACTTCAAGCAGCCTAAGATTTGGCGCTGATTTTGATCGGAAGTAGCATCAGTAACAATTTGCTCGATGGCGATGCTTTGAGCTGCTGGGGCGTAGAAATTTTGGAGTTCCTCCATGGAGCAGGGGGGAAACAAGTCTGAAAATGTTGTTATTATTATTATTATTATTATTATTATTATTATTATTATTATTATTATTATTATTATTATTATTATTATTATTATTCATAAGATGAACCCTATTCTTATGAAACAAGCCCACAGGGGCCATTGACTTGAAATTCAAGCTTCCAAAGAATATGGTGTTCATTAGGAAGAAGTAACAGAAGGTAATGGGATATACAGAAAGAAGAGATCTCCCATTAAAAAGAAAAAAAAATTAATAAAATGTATTAAAATTTATTAAAATGCAAGGAGAATGTTGGAGATTATGAGGCAGGAATCTTGGACCGTTGGTTTTTCGCTTGAAAATAAGAGGATGAGATATAGGAAGTTGCTGTTATGGATCTAGATTAACTTTCAGATCTGTCAAGAGTAACTTCGTCGAAGATGTACCGCCCACTTCACCGTTTTTTCTTCTGGGAATTAAAACTTAGATTAAGAGAAAATATTTGTAGGGAGGACAAAAAATACTTAGCCTAGCTGAGGAAATGTCAGCAAAATCATTATATATATATATATATATATATATATATATATATATATATATATATATATATATATATATATATATATATATATACTGATTTTATTTTATGTCCAAAGAATCATTTGTTTTCTGGTGCTTCTGCAAGCGGCATAAAAGTATAATTCACAGCAGGTTTCGAGGCATACGTGAAAAGGGACGTCCCGAAATAAGCATACAGCGTTGATGAATAAAGTCAGTGACGTTCGAAAATTACAAGTAAAAACACGCCAGCTCCTTGGTTGGCGCCGTTCCCATAACTTCTCTCACTTTCATGGCTGTTCTTGTAAGCAAATACCTTGATTCATCTCCATATATTTCCCCTTTGTTATTTTCTTAACCTTTCTCTTCCCTTAATTATGGTATTTTACTCTGTGGAAACTTGCCAAAAAAAAAAAAAATTTTTTTTGGAGTAGGAGTTAAATAGGATTTTTGTATGGATTCACCAATGATATTCCAAAAATTTTTCGTTTCTGTCTATAGACATAATTATCGACATATTCAGCATAATTAGACTGACACCAAAGAATTCAGCAAAATGATCTCAACGCGAAATAGTCTCTCTCTCTCTCTCTCTCTCTCTCTCTCTCTCTCTCTCTCTCATACGCACAAAACTTTCTCTTGGCATGACTAAATGCTCTTACCTCCTGGATTGTTATCCAGTGCGTAATGCGAACAGTTACGCTCAGCAAGAAAACAGGTGCGGATTGAGTGAAACTGACAGTTAGGCTGCATCCTGTAGAAGAGGTCCGGGTCCCCTTTGTAGCTGATGGTGCTTGGGGGAGCGCATTCCTTTTCCTTCCAGTCAAAGATCGTCTTTTTACCTTCAACGTTCACCTGGGGAAAGCGTCGAGTCTTAATGTTATTGAATAGTGAAGTGCAGTTACTGCCTTCTTACTCTGATATTCCTGAATACTTGAATGCTGTAGATAGTAGGATTATTATGTTTTCTTACTCAGTTATTCACGAATACTCTGATATTCTTGAATACATAAGTACAGCCACTTCCTTAATCTTAATAGTCTCGAAAATATAAAGTCACTGACTTCTTACTGTTAATATTCTTGACTATAGGTCAGTTCGCTTTCCTCGTACTCTGATATTTCTGAATGCTGTAACATTCCTAAATATAGAGATATCGTCACCGTCTTCTTATTCTTGACATTCTTGAATATAAAAGCACTGTACTACCTTCTTTTCCTAATATTTTTTAATATAAAGTGACGTCACTACCTCCATACGCGGATATTCTTTCACCATAAAAGTATCGGTACATCCATAAAAAAAAAATATTTCATATATTCTTAGGCACCATCTGGTTCTATTCTTTTCTTAAAACTCTTAGCACCTGATTCTCAGAAAGTGTTGCAGTAGTATGGATGTTTGTGGAAAGCTAATAACTACTGTATGACCGCTCAGTAGCTTGAATAAAAAGTGGATTATTAAGAAAGTGACGTTCGTCAATAATTTGGTTCGAAATCGCCAAAAATGGGACATCAATAGTATTCTAGATGGTTAGTTTCGTTGCTTTAGAATATATTTGGTTTTGCTTGCTGGCGAGACAAGTTGGTTGGTTTAGATTAAGCGGGCTTATGCCGGCAACAGCCCTTGCTTGAATGCGGTGAGTCAGGTGTGATAAAGCGTTTAAGTTTATAAGAGGTCTGGTGTGGATCTCCGAACTAGATTCAACGAAATGGGACCTTGGCTGCTATTATTTATTTATAATCATATAATGGATGGAAAACAACTTTCTATTCAGTTTTATACATCAGATTCAGTCAGTGTCTAAAGAAATTGATCCCTGTGACGCTGTAAAGTGCTTCCTTTATAAGAGGAGGCCAGGGGGCAAGGGGTGGGGGTGGCAACTCAGTTCCCTCATGTAAATTTACCCTGGAGTTTGTTGGTCACTTTCAAAATATTAGCGACAATGGTCCCACAGGCCACGCTCTTGAATAAGATTAGTCTTGCTCACCCTTGGGACATAGGATGTGTCAAGTATCTATGTTCTTTCAGACGATAAGGTTACAAGAATTAATTACGTAAGTCATATAATATGAAAATTAAAAAATTATATGTTATCTCTTCACACAAACATTTCACTCTGCAATCATACATTATCCTTAGAAAGGTGAAACGAGAGCAATCCTTTCGCCTGAACGAACATCCAAGCTTGTCTTTTGCTTACCACGGAAAGTGAGACTTCAGCAGTTGTGTAGACCCTTGGCAAAATCGACACTCCTTGTCCTACGGAAGGAAAGGCTGGATGTGTCTGGTTGCTGAACACCGAGATTTGCAGACCAGTTTTCAAGAAGTGGGCCATGTCCATGATCTCAGGGTCCAACACTAATAAACAGGAAAAAGGTTACATGTCTAGCGCTAATAGTTTCCTATAGAGTACAAGAGTGAGTGATTAAAGGAATTAGAATTGAAACGTGGGAGATATTTAAAGATAGGCAAATTTTATTCATAATTAAAAAGCCATTCCTCTCGTTAAATTGGAATATAGATAGAGTAACTGTGTGCCAATGACATTTTGCGTCATTTTGAGCATTCAAATAAGGCAAGAAAAAAGTATTTAAAAGTTGTGGCTTTTGAGGATCATAGATACCACTTTTTGGCGACTGGTTAACACCAATTGATTAACAGATTTCAGCAATTCAAAGCTGTGTATCTAAATGCTATACTGAACCTTAGTGAATACTGTAACTGGAAAAGGACAAAGAACGCTTGGTGTATTATTTTTGTTACTGGAATTGGATTTAATGAAAATATTTTGCGGTGAATGAGCATTCTGACAAACATTTTGCTAAACGGAGAAACAATATGGCCACCTTGATCTGGGGTTTCAGATCATCAATGTCTGACAAACATGTCATACCAGACATGCCTTTTTTTCATAACTCATTAATGAATAGCATCGTGTCCACATTGCAATAGGACATGGCTGAATCAGTCAGGCAAGAGTCCTTCAGATTCAGGAATCTGATTCCCTGAGTTCCAAGCACCCATCAGTGAGAGGACATAACGTACTGTGTCACGCATGTCTCCTGTAAAACACCAATTTAATGTTATATAAGGAAAAATATTTAAGACAAGATAAGGAAACATTTTGGGTGAAAGTTAGATTACCGAAAAGAAAGGAAATGAGAAGATACTTCAGAATCACGCAAGGTTGTCGGATTGCCATTAGAGATAGCGCTCTGGTTGTCAGCCAGTGGATGATAATGAAAATCCACAGTTGTATATATGGGCACAGCTGCGTTTTCAAAATACAAAAATGATTAAAAATGGCCCTAGTAGGGGGCCATTTTTAATCATTTTTGTATTTTGAAAAACGCAGCTGTGCCCATATATACAACTGTGGATTTTCATTATCATCCACTGGCTGACAACCAGAGCGCTATCTCTAATGGCAATCCTACAACCTTGCGTGATTCTGAAGTATCTTCTCATTTCCTTTCTTTTCGGTAATCTAACTTTCACCCAAAATGTTTCCTTATCTTGTCTTAAATATTTTTCCTTATATAACATTAAATTGGTGTTTTACAGGAGACATGCGTGACACAGTACGTTATGTCCTCTCACTGATGGGTGCTTGGAACTCAGGGAATCAGATTCCTAGTAGGGGGTTAGCTCCGTCAGTGCACCTCATGAGCTGTACTGCAGGCATTGCGTAAGGTTCTTTGCAGCGTCCCTTCGGCCCCTAGCTGCAACCCCTTTCATTACTCTGTTCATATTCTCTTTCTTCCATCTTACTTTCCACCCTCTACTAAAAATTGATTCATAGTGCAACTGCGAGTTTTCCTCCTGCTGCACCTTTCAAACCTTTTTACTGACATTTTCCGTTTCAGCTCTGAGTGACCTTATGGGTCCCAGCAATTGGCCTTTGGCCTAAATTCTGTATTCTGTTCTATTCTATTGAAAATGGCATATCTAAGCAAAGCAAGGGTCGTGGAACGATACCATTTCTCATCTTGCAATTTCTCGCTAATACGCAATTACAGAGGACATTCAATCGGTTATGCAATAACTAACGTAGCAAGTATATCAGAAATGATTGACAGTTTAAACGGGGCCTTGGTGTTTATCCCAGTCCCTTACAGAATTGATCTCCAAACGTTTTAGTATAAGGTCCACATTATACGTTTTGCAGATCTCTGCGGGCAACAGCAAAAAAAAAAAAAAAAAAAAATTGTTTCATATGTTCAATTATTTCAAACTAAAGTAAAACAGATGGAAGATATTCAAAACAAAACTTGGCACTAATCAAGGTAAACCAAAAAATGTATCTGCCTTTATTTCTATGCAACCACATTAATGCGTTAAAACTGGGATTTAGACGGTTTTTGAATATCTGGAGCGGACTGGATATGGGCCCCGGGCCATAATTTGGAGACCCCTGCCTAACAGTATTGCAAAAGGAAAAGAAAAAAAGGGGAAAATGAAGGCATCATAAAGCTAACCCTATCAGAAATCGCCTATATGTAGTAGCAAAATTGACTAACTGATATACAGTATAGCTTAGAATTTAGGCAGAAGGCCATGCACTGGGACCTATGAGGTCATTCAGCGCTGAAAGGAAAATTGAGAGTAACAGGTTACAAAGGTGTAACAGGAGGGAGAGCCTCGCAGTTGCACCATGAAACAATTATTAGAAGAGGGTGGAGAAGAAGATGGAAGGAAGAATATGAAAGGAGGTACAGATAAAGGAATGAAAGGGGTTGCAGTTAGGGGCCGAAGGGACGCTGCAAAGAACATTAAGTAATGCCTAGTGTGCACCGCACGTGATGTGCACTGATGGCACTCCCCCCGCCCACCCTGCCCTAAGGGATTTCACTTCATCGTACGATGCTACTATCTATTCTTTGCCAGCACCTGGATAGTCGTCAGGGTCGACCCTGAGGTAGAGAGAGACCCCGAGATACTCCCCTTCCACCATCTGCCGATTGTTGCCGTTGGTGAAGTAGATGTAACACTTCGCCGAGAAAGTCGGGATTGAATGCATGTTCTTGCAACACTCCTCTCTTCTCATCCTGCGCTTGGCGACGGAACACATGAGCAGCAAGTCTAGACAGCTGGGAATGAAATGCAAATAATGGAAGCATAAGATTAATCTGAATAATTGTTAGCAATTTTTTTCAGGTTTATTTTGAATTATTGTTAGTAATCTTTTCAGGTTTATTTTGAATGACCGTTAATAGTCTTTTAAGGTTGATTTTGAAAGTGTTAATAGTCTTTTTATGTCAATAGTCTCTACTACGGATCAGCTCAGATCAGACATATTTTTATGAACTTTGATTTCTGTAATCTTATGTTAGATTGTAAAACAATCCATTAATGTTTTTGTGGGGAAGTAGGGCTAATAATACCGTTCAAGTTCCGTTAGCACGTGTGTGTGGTGTGGTGTGTTGTGTGTGTGTGTGTGTGTGTGTGTGTGTATACGCTTGCTTAGTTTCAGTTAACAGTGGCTTCTAGGACATTTTTTAGAATTACAGGCGCCCTTGAGGACTCAAGCTCAAGTAAATCCACTCTATTATTTCCCGTAGAGTACCCTAGATTAGCTTAATATTGGAACAGCACAAACAATTTAACGTGATTGCATATAAAATGTAATCCCTTCAAGGCCAAGGTGGCCTTGCTGAAACTCAGTCAGTTCCTGCTACTTAATCTCCCGTCAAATTAGCTCTGCCAAATTCCTTGTTCCTCGGTTGGTGCCGTTCAGAATCATATTGGAAGGAAATTATAAACAACTCAATACAATGAGGTTATATAATTCCTACACTTAAATCAGCAAACCTCCAGCGGAATTTGATAAGGCCATATCGTACTTTTGGAAACAGGTCACTGAGTTCAATTTTGGCAGATAATTAAAATATAAAAACCTCCTGCAGCAGAAGTTGACGAGGTCTTTGCTCGGGCAAACCACGTCATACAATTAGAAACAACCAAACCAGTTTAAATTTAGCACGCAATTAAAATAGATATGGAACAGACACCTACTCATAGGACAGTGCATCCACTAGTTCCCTGAAGGTGAAGTTGTTTTCCTTCAAGATCGCCATCAGCTCTGCATGAGTCTCTGTCAAGTACCTTTTGCTCTGCTTTGTCTTGAGAAATTCCTGGCTGACTGCCGTTATTGTGCCAGTGATCCCGTAGAGGTAATTGGTGAGGGCGCTGCTTATGTTGAGAGCTGATGGTTACAAAGAGTGAATGGTGTTTACGTTGATCAAACACTATAGAATCTATTGGTCACTTTTTACCGGACACATATGCTTTTGCAATAACTACAATTCCCTCTTAACTTCTCGATTTCTTTACACTTTTGGATACGCTCGTGACAGCAAAGCCTAACATCCAAATGCAACTGTAATAACCACAACGCCCCCTTAGCTACTCTAATTCTTCACACCTTTTGGATACGCTCATTACTACAAAGCCTGAGATCCAAATGGAACGAATATGAAGTAATTATGACGTCCGTAGCAGGATTCGGACCCGCATCCGGATTATCAGAACGAGGTCACATTACCCACCTGACCACGGGTAGGATTAGCGAATCTAGCCACGGGCGTCAGAACCACTTCATATTCTTCCCATTTGGACCTTAGGCTTTGTAGTGACAAGCGTATCCAGAAAGTGTGAAGAAGCAAGTATTTATTTTTCTCAGGGCACATTTTTCCATGAAATTACTTTTGAAAATTGAAAATATCAGCAAGAATTATTTTGTGGTCAAAATTTTCCAGTATTTATTGATTTAAAGGAAATTGGACTCTAAGATAACAGCATAATCTTAATTATATATCTATGTTACCTTTCAGCTTCCTTCTTGAGAAGTAAGCCCTGTTGCATAGGGCAATGGAGGGAACTTGAAGGCCTTCGCGAGACATTAACGATGTTGTCTGTGGAAAAAATTAAGTGATTTATGACCGTCTCTCTCTCTCTCTCTCTCTCTCTCTCTCTCTCTCTCTCTCTCTCTCTCTCTCTCTCTCTCTATATATATATATATATATATATATATATATATATATTGCAAGATAAAGAAACATTAAAGCAAAGAAAATTTGTGTAGACCATAAAATTAAAGTGTCGACTTACAAACATTGTAGCCTAACATTTCTTGCTGTAATTACTACACATATTATTTCAGCATTCGTATGAATAACCAGATAAATAACATACTTGCGATTTGATCTCTCTAGTCTGAAAGTGGAGAATCACCTCGACGACAGATTTCCCCGTGAAGATGAAAAGAATGACAACCACGAAGAACCAGAACAGACCGAGGTAGTTGAAGCGGTTGTGCCAGATGTGCGCTATTCCGTGGGCAGTCGACTCCTCGCAAATGAGCTCCACCGTGTCGGCGAACGTCCGCCTCAGGGTGAAGTCCTGCGGATTAGCGTTTTTGTTTGGTCTTTGTTTACTTGATTATCTTTATTTCTCTGTAGGGCTACGCCTCAAATAAAGCTTCTCGTGTTAGTTTATTCTGTACCACTGTATAAGAAGTCTTTTTCAAAGGTTTTCAAATACCGCTCACGGTCACTTAACGAGCTGGACGCACTGATTGTAGTACCATAGACGCTGTAAGTCGAATATCCCCCTTCCCACCCTCCCTCCCCCTTCCCCAACCCCTTAAGTCCATAAATTTTGCTGCAACCAGGCCGTCAGATTTATTTTCATTTAATTCAAACTGTTTCATTTCCATTCTTTTAATATTCATGAGCCACATTTTAATTGCAACCTCTCAGAATCAGTTTCAATAATCAGTCCCCCCTCAAATTCTCAAAATCTCACACTCCCTGCGTATTCATGCCAGCCTTATGAAATCTAATGCAATTTATTATGGTTTCTGAATTTTAATAAGGTCTACAAATGGCAGAAGACTGGGTCATTATTACTAACTTTTCATAATAATAACTATTATGATTTACTTACATTAACTTTTATTTGAATGAGATAGTGAAATTACCAGGCAATGGAAAGAATATATATATATATATATATATATATATATATATATATATATATATATATATATAATATTTAATTGTATACATGCGAGTAGATAATACATCACATTTTAAAGCAGAAATTTAACAAAAATATTCGCATAAATAATCAAATTCCCTTATTTTTAGAAAATATCGTAACACTGAAGTGTTCGAACATGAAACGAAACAAAATAAAGGCAAAGAAAATGCATACGAAAGTGCCCGTTGGGCTGGCAGTGAAAAATTCGCTGTCTCTAGGGTCCTTGCGTTTACAGCTGCCAACCCCTGCTCTGTCTTGCCAATCAGCCGACCTGCGGCTACTGTATAAGGTAGTGTATTTGGAGTTTGGGAAATATATTGGGGTTTCTCTCAAGTTGTTTGCTAATGACGCCTTCAGTGAAGAAATTCTTGATTGGAATTTATTAGTGTACACGTTACTACATTAGGCCTACTACATGCCTTTCCAGTACGTTTGGTTTATTCAGTGCATCTTAACGGACCAACCTAGTCTACGTTTGAAACTATTTACTTCTGACTCTCAGGGAAATTGAGATGTCGTCCTTTAAAGGTAAGAATGCTTCTGCTGGTGATAAGTCTTCGAAGTGGCGAAACTTCGGAGAAGGAAAATTTAAATTTAAGGAAGTTCGTTATCGGATTCTAAGAACGTTGTGACATTTCATAGTCTTAATAACACCAATTAGGGGAGGTCCAGATTAAAATGTTAACGAAGCATTTACAGCGAATATTAACTGATGCCAGTTAAAATGAAAAAAGTTTAATGTGCTTTTTATTTCACACAGATATAAAGCTAAAAGCTAAAGCTATAAGATATTTTTAAAAACGCCAAGAAGAAATAGGTGTACAAGCCAAAATAAACTGACTCGTGACATCCGTGGCATTCTTCTTAATAACTTATCAGTTTTGCTGAGAACTAAACCATCTGTTTTTCGGGGTAGCTTTTAATTGGTGTGACTTCACGTTTTATTTGCACTTTTCTTTGCAGATCTTGTACCTGTCACTGACAACCAAACCACTCAGGAAGTGACAAATCATGGACTTGTCTACGAGACCCTTTGTAGCCTACAGTAAGTACATGACCTATTCCTTTTTGTTGATTTCAGAGGTTATTGGCAAGGAACTCGGGTAGTCTTATGATGATGGGAAAATTATATTGATTAGGACAGTCTGTTCCATGTCATGTCTATTTTTATACGAAAGTATTCATTTTCTGTTTGCTTCGCTGATCAAATGTATGTAATAATAATTTCGTGCGTAGTTTGTGTTAGTATATGATCACACTTCAAAGCACTTTATTTTGATGACATGTTCTTATGGCGTAACAAGCTATGGTCAAGCGGGCTGACGTAAGTCATTTTAGTGAGTGTTGATCGATTAAACTGTTCTGCCCAAAGTGAAGAGTACGTATTCACAGGTAAATAGTATTAAAGGCCTTCGCTGAAATGAAGGGAAGTTTTATGAACGAACACTTACATTAATTGTATAAGCGGATGAAGCATTTTGATATCAATTGACTAGGTAATATTCCTGTCATTTTGTGAAGTGGCCAAGGTCAGGGGTTAGAGCTACGGGCTGTTACAGAAAGGCAACTGAGGTACAAAGCTTTTAGGCTGAGGTTACAGGTGCAGGGGTTAGAGCTACGGGCTGTTACAGAAAGGCAACTGAGGTACAAAGCTTTTAGGCTGAGGTTACAGGTGCAGAGTGCCATTATGCGAGTACCAAAATAATTTCACTTGCCTTCTCGGTTCTTCCTTCCTTCAAGCAAGGAAGACATGAGCTCTGTCGGTCCTCATCCTGTTTGAAAACGGCAGAAATAAATTAATATATTTATTCCAGCTTTGCATCTTGTATCCTGGGAATCTTTGACTTTTTTGGTGGCAGTTAAATTCTTAAAAATATTAAATTGGTTCAAGTGTCTATTCGTTCTTTGGACGTTTATGACTCTATAAGTATTGAGACTCGGTAATATTTCTCAGCAATATTTACTATAACTCGTCAAAGCAATTTTAATGATTTTAATGAAATGTGCACTCCTAAAACGTAAGAAGGTCTAAGGCTTGAAATTTCTTTGAAAGATAAAGGTATTCTAGAACGTATCTGATGAAAATGTAGATTTGAAAACATAAGAAAATAGTAAATTAGAAATAGCGATACAGGAATGAGCTGAAATATTAGGGATTGTTAAGATTATGTTCCACCTTCATTGTTTTCAATGTGCATCGCTCTGAATGAGAGACTGGGTGACTTACCTTGTCCCTTTTGCTATCATCTTGACTCACTGTGGGCTGGACTTTTTCCCCCAAAAGTTTCATCTTTGCGCGAAAGAAAGAATGAGAAATTTCGAAAGACTTATGTGCAAAGTGATAAATTTTTTTTTGGTATTTAAGAAATCTTAAGCAGTTGGAATGTTGCTTCAAAGTTAAAAGATTTGATTCTTATAACGTTACAGTTACCTTATTAAACTTTCAGTGGAATACAAATTGATTTGAAAGTATACAATAGTTAAAAACCATAGTAACATTTGCAAGCTGCATAAAGGATTGTTACAATTTAATTTGTATAATCGATTCTGTAAAAATCTTGGAAAAATGAAATTCACCAGAGCACAAATATTTGAGCCTGTCATTCCTGATCAATATAGATTCATTACAACACTAAATCAGTAATTGCTCATTCACGCCCTCACACATGCGCAAACACACAAGCAAATAAACCAGAATACTCTTGAACGAGATCAGGAAACCAATATCACAAACAAGTGGAGGAAACGAACGATTTGACAAATGACGTAGGGAAATGTATCTATCATATTTTTCTTTAGCGAGAAAGTGATGGGCTATTTAAAGCATCATGAAGAGAAGGAGAATCGGTTAACGCTATCTTTAACTATGGAAAGAAAGTTTACAGCTTTCATTACCTACTGTAGGTCAACACGTTTATTAATCGTCTAAGAAGGAATTACTTAGCGACCTGAGAGGGAATTACTTAGCGACCTGAGAGGGAATTACTTAGATGACCTGAGAGGGAATTACTTCGATGCCCTGAATGTGAGTTTCTTAGATGACCTGAATGTGAGTTACTTAGATGACCTGAGAGGGACTTACTTAGATGACCTGAGAGGGACTGAGAGGGACTTACTTAGATGACCTGAGAGGGAATTACTCAGATGATCTGAAAAGGAATTACTTAGATGACCTGAGAGGGAATTAGATGGTCAGAAAGGGATATGACTTGAGAGGAACTTGCTTACATGACCTGAGAGGGAATTACTTAGATGATCTGAAAGGGAATTACTTAGATGCCCTGAATATGAGTTTCTTAGATGACCTGAGAGGGAATTCTTCGATGACCCGGGGGAGACTTACTTACATGTGAATTACTTAGAATACTTGAGAGGGGATGAGGGAATTACGTATGACCAGAGAGGGACTTAACCTAGATGATCTGAGAGGGAATTACTTAGGTGACCTGAGTGGGAATTACTTACATGACCTGAATGTATATTACTTAGATGACCTGAGAGGGATTGAGAGGAACTTACTTAGGTGACCTGAAAGGGAATTACTCAGATGATCTGAAAGGGAATTACTTAGATGACCTGAGAGGGAATTAGATGATCTGAAAGGGAGATGCTTGAGAGGGACTTACTTAGATGACCTGAGAGGGACTTACTTAGATGACCTGAGAGGGAATTACTTAGATGACCTGAGAGGGAATTACTTAGATGACCTGAGAGGGAATTACTTAGATGACCCGAGAGGGACTCACTTAGATGATCTGAAAGGGAATTACTTAGATGACCTGAGAGGGAATTACTTAGATGACCTGAGAGGGAATTGCTTAGATGACCTGAGAGGGAATTGCTTAGATGACCTGAGAGGAAATTGCTTAGATGACCTGAGAGGGACTTACTTAGATGACCTGAGAGGGAATTAATTAGATGACCTGAGAGGGAATTAATTAGATGACCTGAGAGGGAATTAATTAGATGACCTGAGAGGGAATTAATTAGATGACCTGAGAGGGAATTAATTAGATGAACTGAAAGGGAATTAATTAGATGACCTGAGAGGGACTTACTTACATGACCAGAAAGGGAATTACTTGGATGACCTGAGGGGGACTTACTTAGATGACCTGAGAGGGACATAGATGACCTGAAAGAAACTTAGATGACATGAGAGGGACTTACTTAGATGATTGTCACTTTTTAGCGAGGGGCTCTTTCCGTTGTTAGGTCATGTCTAGCGTAAGTGTTTCTCCGTGCGTAATTGGTCAGTGTTTGCGGATAAATATTAATCGTGGAAGTGAATGCGTCAATGTTCTGTTGTTAATAAAGAAAAAAATCGAGAATGTTTGTTAGGTACATTATAATTACGCTGTTGCGTGTTTCTTGTGTCTTTATTAAAGATTCGTTTTTTTTTATCTTAATATTTTTAGTTATTTATTTCTTTGCATTTATTGCAGTGCATTTGTTACAGACGTTTATGGTCTGTATAGTTTTACTTAGTTACCATGAATTCGGTAATTATTACTTTCACTAATCGGTAAATATATTTTTTTCGATTAACTGCCTTTCCTTTGCCTTCAATATTAATTTTCACTATTTTTTAGGTGAATTTCTCTACTATTCATCCATTCTATATATAAAGAGTAAGTCAACCTCGTAATGCTTTTGCACTTTCTTGCAATTTTTCCCGTCTAAGTTTCACACGTTTTCTCTCTGTGGGAATCGATCTTTGACCTTTCAATTAGTAACCATCTCTCCCTTTTTTTTTTTTTATTTTTCTTGTTGTTTGTCTCCCACTGGCCGTAAAAAGGGCGATTAATCAAATTAATGACTCGCTCATTTGATGGACAATGTTTGTATAACAATTTCACATTCCTGTACACATACGCAAAAGTATAGGTCATTCTTATAATGAGGGACCTCGCGCATTTTATACGGAATAGAGGCAAGGCTGGGTAATGTTAGAGGGAGAACAGAATGGGGACGATAATCGGCGATAATTATGGTAACAATAATACAAATGAACGCTTAAGCACTAATATTATATATGGGGCTACGAGAGTTTTCTTTAAGCTAATGGTAGACAGAGCAATGGATAATTACCACTTTGTCATGAAGGATTGTGGAGAAAGTATTGTATTGATGAACTATATAAATTTTTTATTATTATGATTATTTTTATGATGATGATGATGATTATTATCATCATTATTATCATTACTACTACTACTACTACTACTACTACTACTACTACTACTACTACCTACACCGAAGTTTAAAGAGACCACTGGGTCACTTTCTGGACTCTTATAAGGGTTTGGCTATGAATGAAGGTTGAACAGTAGAGTAAGGTAATATGAAAGACGTTGGACAGCTGGGTGAAAATAGGACGAGTTAGACAGGTGGAAAGTACAAGCAGAAAGTGGGGAAATTGGACCCTAAGCATGGGCTTGAATAATGTGAAAAAGGTTCCTGGGTTGACACTGGAGTTAATGATGGTGAGAAGCAATCGCAAAGGCTGGCGAAGGAGTGTTATGATACAAAGAAAAAATGCCAGTAAATGTTTTAGCAGTTAATGCGAAATAGGACGTGGTCTAAAGTGCGTAGGTTATATGCTGTAGAAAGGATTGGGGAATGTGTTAGAACGGATTAAAATATCGATCGTTGTTTGCAGAGATAGTGCTGACCTGCGGAGAGAATGGAAGAGAAAGATGTGAAAGCCTTAGAGATATTTTGAGAGAATGGGAGAGAAAGAGAGCGAACGAGTGGGACTGATGGTGTCTTTTGAAAAGTTAAGACACATTGTCAGGTTGAAGTTGGAAAGTGAGGGGAAAGCTTTTAGACGGGTGGGTGTCAGATTCGCCTAGGGTTTTGGGGTCAGCGGATATGATTCCTGAACAGAGGAAGGTTAGAATATTCTTTAAACTAGCATCGCCGCTACTTGCATATTTCTAGCACAGTTCTCAAAGTGGTATACTTGAATCCTGTAAGCTTTTAGGCAACGGGTTTGCAGTTTTTTTCGGGGAGGGGAAGGAACAGCGCATTTGCGACCCACACACACACACACACACACACACACACACACACACACACACACACACACACACACACACACTATATACATAAATAAATGTTGTCACTGGAATATGAGATTATTTTTCACTGCTTTTTCTGTGGTCTGTATCAAGGATATACAGTATTTGAGCCTCACCAAACCAGGTACTACAATGTCTCAAATTCAGCTGATCTTACGATTAATGTTCATAATTGCTTTATCAAGCAGTATTGAATTTTTCTCCGATTTTCGTATTATATCCGGCATTACATTGATTATCGTGGTCTAATTTGTTAGTAAAATATACTGAAAGAAAGAAGAGTCAGCAGCAATTCCAAATATTCGACTTCACGCACATTTTAAACCTAATTACTGGACCTTAAAAGGTAACTCGGGTAAACTAGGCATTCCTTATTTCAGCTGAAATTCTCTGAAACCGAATGAACTGATCGAATGGCGAGAGTTTTGTAAGTGGCAACACACACACGCACGCACACACACACACACACACACACACACACACACACACACACACACACACACACACACACACTACTACGTCAAATTTACATAAGTCACCTGATAAAATCTTCTTTTCCTTATTGAAGAAAGCCGGTGGTTGCTCTTGTAATCCGACACGTTCCCAGATCTACGATGGACTGAGGGTGCTTAGGTAAGGTATTATCCATTGCACACTCATATGCAAACAAACAAACACACACGGCGTACATGCACACTGTGTGGTAAGGAGATCAATAGGGTATACTTCTTTGTGTCATGTTTCTTGATTATTCTGTGTCTAGGAGCTTGTGTCATTAAGCAGAGGAGAATGAACATTTGGAATGAGGAAAGGAAGAGTCAGGGGATAGGGGTGGGGGGAGGAGGAGGAGGAGGAGGAGGAGGAGAAGGTTGTATTAAGAAGAATGAAATAAAGAGGAACAATTGAAAGGATCCAGTATAGGAGAAGGGCCCTAATTAGCGCACAGATCCTTCAGGAAGAAAGCATTAGGATCCTATGATGGCACAGAGAGAGGAGCACACAGTGGCATGCCATCATAAGACATAATGAAAATAAATGAACATGGCGTCGACCAGAAGTTATCGGTGGCATAACAAAAAATCACAACGTACAGTGGGAGGACCCATAACGGCCTCAAGCTGTCTAGACAGCTTGTTTTGCATAAAGTGAGCGCACAGGCGCATGCGCTCTCATACCCGCTACTCTTACTACTCTTATAATGTTTCATGCGATACGAAGCAGGGAGTCGCTGGATGACAGAGAAAATTAGCAGTTGATGATAATTATCATATCGTTCCCTGACGTCGGCGTGGAATTATCCTCAATTATCTGTTCCATAGGTTTGTAATTATACCATAAATATGCCGAGTTTTCTGTTGCTTGTACGATGAGAAGATAATTGCAAGTAATTGTCATCGGTATTACTTCTCTGATTATACCTATCCAGTACATTTAAGTAGATTTAGTAATTTATTACGCATTATTTTCTCTTTTCTGTCGTTTTTTTCTTCCTTTTCTTCATGTTACCTGAGGGTTATGCAACGTTTCCTTTTTAAATGTCTCAATTTTTTTCACTTGGTTATTTTATTACGTTGAATTTTCATCATCAACCATTTGCAAGATTCGCAAAAGATCTTCAAGATTTTCGTCGCCGTAGGGGGTTAGTGCCGCCAGTGCACCTCACGCGGCGCACTGTAGGCATTACTAAAGGTTCTTTGCAGCAGCGTCCCTTCGGCCCCTAGCTGCAACCCCTTTCATTCTTTTACTGTACCCCCATTCATATTATCTGTCTTCCACCTTGTTATCCTCCCTCTGATAACAGTTATTTCATAGTGCAACTGCGAGGTTTTCCTCCTGTTACATCTTTCAGACCTACCTACTCTCAATTTCCTTTCTACCGCTGAATGACCTCATAGGTCCCCGTGCTGGACTTTTGGCCTAAACTCTATATTCAATTCAGTTCAACCAAGATTTTCAGATTTTTGCTCCTTCTCTCTGTGTACTTGATACTTCTCTTGATCTAGGTCAAGTACCCTGACCTTGGTGTGGGCACATGTATGTAACTTGGATAATTTCCGCTCAAGTTAATTAACTTCCATTAATTTAAACAGCTGCCGCACTAAGTTAAACACCCCCACTTTCTGATATTTTGCTCTCCAAGTCGCATATCCCCGTAGGGGGGTAGTGCTGTCAGTGTACCTCACTCGGTGCACTGTAGGCATTACTCAAGGTTCTTTGCAGCGTCCCTTCGACCCCTAGCTACAACCCCTTTCATTCCTTTTACAGTACCTCCGTTCATGTTCTTATATCTTTCTTTCCACCCACTCCTATCAACTGTTGCATAGTGCAGCTGCGAGGTTTTCCTTCTGTTACGCCTTTCAAACCTTTCTACCTAGTTTCCGCTGAGTGACCTCATTGGTCCCAGCGCTTGGCCTTGGGCCTAAATTCTATTCTCTATGCCATGCCAGGTTGCTTATATCAGTGATAACTTTTCGACTTGAGCTCTGCTGGCCCCGCGTTCTGTTCTCCGACCGGCCAACGAAGAATTAGAGGAATTTATTTCTGGTGATAGAAATTCATTTCTCGCTGTAATGTGGTTCGGATTCCACAATAAGCTGTAGGTCCCGTTGCTAGGTAACCAGTTGGTTCTTAGCCACGTAAAATAAGTCTAATCCTTCGGGCCAGCCCTAGGAGAGCTGTTAATCAGCTCAGTGGTCTGGTTAAACTAAGATATACTTAACTTTTTAGACTTGAGAGCAAAGTAGCACATTCAGTTGCGGAATCTTTCCATGCATTCCACTAAAGTATTCTCGCACTTAATATTGCTAGAATATCTTCATTAGCATCAGTCTGCTTAGGTGATGAATATGATGAGATTAAAGGAGGTATTATACATTCATCCTAATACTATCGCCTTCTGTCATAACATTCCCCCCTTTTTCTCTAATTACTTAGGGCCTGCGTTAGAAAGAATACTTTCACGCGTAGAAATATAACCTTTGAAACATGTAGAATGGAATAGAATGTAGAATTTAGGACAAAGGTCAAGCGCTGGGACCTATGAGGTCGTTCAGAGCTGAAAGGGAAATTAACAGTAGAAAGGTTTGAAAGGTGTAACAGGAATAAAACCTCGTAGTAGCACTATGAATCAATTTTTAGGAGGGTGGAGAGTAAGATGGAAGAACGGGAATGTGCACGGAGGTGCAATAAAAGGAATGAAAGAGGGTTACAGCTAGGGGCCGAATGGGCGCCGCAAAGAACCTTAAGTAATGCCTAGTGTGTACCGCATGAGGAGCACTGACGGCGCTACCCCCCTACGGGGATGAAAACTTGTGAACCTCTCAATATACAACTCAAGACATAGAATTACGAGGGCGTTGAACTTCCTACGCAATACTAACGACGAATAAGAAGATTGAAAGACGATAAAAGATCGTCCCTTTTACAACTAAAGCAAAAAACAGGAAATCGATTATTGACGCTTGCCATGGAAATTTATCTAGCAAATATTGCCACAGCGTATTCGAAGAAGAGTTTAAGTTGCTACGCATGGGATTCTTTTGAGCATTTATCTTACGCCCTTTATGCAAACTGTTTGTTTCTTCTGTGCGTTGGTTTGTGCGTTTGTACGTGTGCCGTTTGAAGGTGGTTTTAAAATGGACGCGTTCGATCGTTTTAGTTTACTGATGTGTTTTGAATTCATTTGACTTACCACCTAAGGCCGCGAGTAATTCATTCTGTTTACATTTGTTGCCTGTTTTCTTGATCCTCGTCACTACAGTTTTCTTAGAAGGTAGAATGAATGGGAAGGGCAGATAGAGATAATTAAAGATGGAAGGAAGATATAGAGAAACAGAGCTTGAACTACAGTAGATAAAGGAAGACCTAGAATTATAGTTGGGGATAAAGCTTATATCTGTAGGCAGAGACGGAGGTACAGAAATCATTAAACAAATAGTAATACAGCAGTCAGTAGAGAGAGAGAGAGAGAGAGAGAGAGAGAGAGAGAGAGAGAGAGAGAGAGAGAGAGAGAGAGAGAGAGAGAGAGAGAGAGAGAAACTCAAATGGCATTTTCATGTTTTATTAATGTCTGATAAATTTCTCCTTGACTCATAGTGATATGATCATACCAGAACGCTTCCAGGCACCTAAAACTGTAAATATGGACTATGTGCCACTTTATTTACCAATGTATATAGGAGAAATAGACTGCCCTAATGGACTTGGGTCATAAGTCTTAACTCCAAGGATAATATGTTGACGTGATTTTGACAGAATGAGGAGGTAAATATTAGGATTATAAAAGAGTGAACGTATACTGTATTCTTTCGTATCCACTGTTGTCGATATAATCGGGAAAGTTATGTCAGCATACCCGCCTATTTGTGTAGGTATAATTAGAAGTTGTATAAGTTGTACGCCAGTTATACAACAAGGACATTTCACAATTGTTCGAACTGTTAAATTTTTATTTAACACCTTCGAGTACCGAATTCGGCATCGATGACCTTTGCAATTGTGACGGAATATCTGTGTGAAAAAGAAACGTAGTGATAATATTGCCTCCCTCTGACTGAATGGTTTATAGAAAAATGCTCCCTGGCGCTGTGGAGCTAAAGCTTTTGTTTAAAGGAGCTTGTATAGCCTATGTATTTTCCTGATAGGTCTTTTTGCCTGCAAGAACGTAAAACTTCTTCATTCCTATGCGATTACTAGTGGTCGCAACTTCGCGTGTTGTTCTGTTTTTCTATCGTGCGCGATAAAATCGCAAACGAGTTCGGGACGTTCAGGCCGTATTATTTTCGGCCGTGAACCTGTTAAGCCGTCACAACTTTAGGCCATATGAAGTTTAGGCCTTAAGACATGGCAGAAGCTCCATGGGAAGCCGTGTTTTAGTACCAGCCCCTCGGGGATCAAAGTATTATATACATCCATTTCGGCCGTTTGCCAGTTTGGATGTTACGGCCTAAATGACTCGCGGCCGAAACGACCAGGACCCTCGCAAACAGGTTATCTAGCGTTGCTTTATATACGGAAACAACCGTTTCTTTTTTTCAAGGTAAGAAGGTCAGTGAGAGGGACAACCCAGTGCCCATTTCTAGCCCAGGGCCAAAATCACAAAAAGAAGGGAAAGAGAGGAACAAGTTATTTACTCAGGACGAAATTTTGATTTTTGTAGATTTATTTATTGGACTAACGCCATTTTAGAAATGCCTAGGAATAAGACCGTTGGTCACTTTGTGTTATTAAGGGACCAAAGTGCATTTTGTAACTTGAAAAGTCACACAAATGTGCAGATAAAAATAACACAACCAGTGTTGGGTATAAGCACGCACAAGTAACATCCAGACACTACACAGTTGAAGCACATTATAATCTGTATTAAAGACATACTTACGTATTCCTTAAGATTCAGGAGGCTGTTATGTAGTTCCTCTTAGAAACAAGATCCAAAGGATACTGTTAACTATTAAATCAAAATTAAGCTGACCTCTTGAAACTTGAAGATGCTTGAAATCATACACAAAAGGGATTTGGAAACTATACATGTGCAACTTGCTTAGAAACCAGACCCAAAAGATACTGGTAACTATAAATAAAAATTAAGCTGATTTCTTGGAAAAAAGAAGCTGCATGAAATGGTAACACAAAAAGGGGTTTGAAAACTACAAAAGTGCGTTTTACGGAGTTACATTCAACTGCGTTTGAAAGCCACATATATAAATATTTAGTCGCCAAGCACAAAGCAAGATATATAAGGCTTCACACAACCATTAAAAGACAAACGCTCAGCATCTATCGGTCACAGATCTAGAATAACAAGAAACAACACCAAGAATTAAAAAAAAAAAAAAAAGACACAGCAGAGTAACTATAAGCAAGAACAGTTTAAAAAAAAAAGGCTTGTTCCATTGTTGTTGCTAGGGTAAACTGGTTTTACATGCACGGGCTCTTTTTCCAAAAAGACACACACACACACACCAGCTGGAAAAAAGTGGCTAATCTAGCGAAAGCTGTGTCTCAAAGCACACACGCACCCTCAAACGGATATGGATTACCTGCTTGCGGTTACCATCGACAGTGTGATAAGGATGAATATTTTCATTTAGGAAGTTTCTAGACCAGTTCTCCATCAGGTCTGTGGCTTCCAGGATTCGCAAGATATCGTTAAAAATAGGAATTCGTTGATTTATTGCTGTTTTCGTCTGTTTGATGTTGCTAGATGCTTTGTTGCTGAAAAAGCCTCTTGATTATATCAAAAGGCTCTTTCATAACTTGGTACTGTCAATCAGTTTCACAGAGGCTTTTTTGCCGCTGTGATGTACATTTCTGTTCCGAACTGTGCTGTTTCAGCGGGGTTTCTTCTGCTGTAGATTGTAGTGTGGTGCTGGAAAAGCTGCCTTAAGAGCTTTTAGCTGTTGCCTGGAAAGCTGTTAGCTGTTGCTTGGAAAGCTGTTACCTGGAAGCTGCCAGCTGTTGCCTGGAAGCTGTCAGCTGTTGCCTGGAAAGCTGTCAGCTGTTGCCTGGAAAGCTGTCAGCTGTTGCCTGGAAAGCTGTCAGCTGTTGCCTGGAAAGCTGTCAGCTGTTGCCTGGAAAGCTGTCAGCTGTTGCCTGGAAAACTGTCGGCGGCTGAAAGCTGTCAGCGGCTGCCTGGAAAGCCGTCAGCGGCTGCCTGGAAAGCCGTCAGCGGCTGCCTGGAAAGCTGTCAGCGACTGCCTGGAAAGCTGTCAGTGGTTGCCTGGAAAGCTGTCAGCTGTTGCCTGGGAAGTCAGCTGCCGCAAATAGTTGTCGGTTTCGACCAAGCTCCGTCTGCTAAAAACGCATGGCCTTCCTGCTGTGAAATTTTGTCTTTACCAAAGTCTGTCCGGTGCCACTGAATGAAAATTTTTTTGCTTGTAAAAACTCTTATGTTACTGCTGTAATGTTTCAAAAATGTCGATTTGTCTTACTGCTACCACTACGAGTTACAAGGTGATCTATAGCAGCTACCTCCACTGGCGCTTGCGACGGTCTGCGACGCGTGGTTGTATATCGTTCGTCTCCAAGTGAGTCGGTTACAAGTTGCCCGTGGACAGAAAACAGTAACGAACTTCATGTGACCCCGCCCTCTCTCTCTCTCTCTCTCTCTCTCTCTCTCTCTCTCTCTCTCTCTCTCTCTCTCTCTCTCTCTCCAATACGCACATTCAGTCGAAAGGTTTTCCCGTATCATAATTAATAAAGGGATGATGAAAACAAGGTATCGTTAGCTGCAGGGCTTTTTCGAAAAATGTAACTTTTGTGAATCTGTGGTTCATTTCAGTTGTTGTCCTTGGATGAGAGGGAGAGAGGCCTTGTTGTAAACGAAGAACACCGCAGATTCTACAGACATTACTATAAATATCTATCCTTTGGAGATGCGTATGTCTCCTTGGGCATAAGTCTACAAACAGTGTACATTATTATAATTTACATGGCTACAAGTAATTCCTAATGATGACTTACTTAGTGGTAAATTCAGAGGAAGTTGAAGTCAGAGTGGGAGAACTAGATGCTAATGGTATATTGTAAAAGGCATTATAGTAAACGTTTTTGTAAAAGGCATTGTTGTAAACGTTGTTGTGAAAGGTATCGTCGTAGCTTGAATACAGTCCAGACTGCAAAACCCACAAAAAAGATACTGTGTGGTGGCTTGCAACTTTCAAAAACAGACTGGCGGATGCCTTTAAAAGTAATTGTTAGATTAAGCTGCTTTGTGTAGCAGGGTTGAAGGAGTTCGAAATTTTCCACATGGTTTGTTGTTATTCCCAACATCGATCATATATTCAGTACAAAATTTTCACTTGGTTCTGGGCGAAGCTTGTTGGTAAATCTCAGTCAAAATAAAGATAAATAAACTAGTGAACGATCAGAATATTTTAACCTGCAATTTCTGGTAACTGAGCAACGCCAGATTGTCAGTTATTCCCAGTGAAGCTTCTTGCATGCACTAGGAGGCTCTTAGCAGCACTACCCGCAACTTGTCAGCCCAGTCCTTGTATGCCGGAGTCCCATGAGTTTCCTGCTCAACTTCTCGGTCCTATTTTGATATCCTAAGTTGCCTAAAGCTTCCTGCTTGTGCTAGGCATGAGAAGGACTTATAAGCTTCACAATGCTCTCCTGGTATTTTGAATGTTTTGTTTTCAGATTTCTGCTTGATAAGGAAGCTATCAGCATTAAAGTAAGCTTTACAGGCCTACCCTTAGGTTGTTAGTGTCCGAGTTGCGCTAGATGATGATGTGGAATCCTGAAGCTGCATCCATTAATAAATAAATAACTAGATAAATAAAAATCCAGATTTCACTAAAATCCGTCACGGATTGACATGAAGTGAAACCAACAGACGCATCTGTAGGCGGCGCCGGGGGGTGGGGGGGTTAGTGCTGTCAGTGCACCTCATGTGATGCGCTGTGGGCATTACTTAAGGGTGTTTGCAACGTCCCTTTGTCCTCTGGCTGGAACCTCTTTCATTTCTTTTACTGTACCTCAGTTCATATTCTCTTTCTTCCATCTAACTTTTCACCCTCTCCAACATATGTTTCGCTGTGCAACTGCGAGGTTTTCCTCCTGTTACACATTTCAAAACTTCTTACTGTCAATTTCCCTTTCAGCGCTGAATAACCTCATGGGTACCAGCGCTTAGCCTTTGGCCTAAATTCTGTATTCTATTTTTCTACCAGCGGACGCTTTGAATATATAAAAACCCCTTGGTCACAGACACAATGAATAATCTGTGACTTAGGAAGTATTCTTTAAGTAGGGCAAAAGTATTATGAATTATAACGGCCAAAAGTTTCTCTCACAGGGACCTCCGCTAATTGCTACTCAATAATGCATCCACCACCCCAGTTTCTGAAAGTAAATTAGGGACAAATGACAGCCTTGGATAATGCAAACAAGTCTTTGTGGTGATATAGTGCGCGTATGAATATTCAGGAAATGTTTCTGTGCATATTAACGTGCTGTGTAAGTAGTGCTGTTGATGTAAGGTGATTACCCTAGGAAGGGAAAACTACAAAAGTACCTGTACACTTACAGAGAGAGAGAGAGAGAGAGAGAGAGAGAGAGAGAGAGAGAGAGAGAGAGAGAGAGACTAAAGATCACCTATTGAAAGGTGATAATTAAAGAATCACCTAGAGAGAGAGAGAGTTAAAGAATCACCTAGAGAGAGAGAGAGAGACTTTTAAATAGCACGTATAGAAAAAGTAATACTTAATCATATAAGAGAGAGAGAGAGAGAGAGAGAGAGAGAGAGAGAGAGAGAGAGAGAGAGAGAGAGAGAGTTAACAGACCACCTAGAGAGAGAGAGACACACACAGACAGACAGAGAGAGAGGCTTGATATTTCCCACCGTGTGAATAATTGCATCTTAACTTCGAGCGCAATTAAATTACTAAACAGTGTTTCAGCAACACTTTTTTTCTGCGAATGACCTCGTCTGCCATTATTCCTGACCTGCCATTGTGTTGACTGACTTCGAACTCCTTTCCTTTGCTATTTGCCTCATAAAAAGGGGTCACGCATATCGCATCGGCGTGTAATTAATAACAGTCGAAGCACCGTAACGACTCTTCAAACAACTCTGTAATATCTTTAACGATTAATGTTCAGTGGTTATGTAAAAGTAAGCTTTCCTAAGACAACTTTTTTTGGGTTCCACGGCTTTTTTTATATAATTGGTTGTTTGCAGTTGTTTGGAGGTAATTAATTTCTTGTCATGATCAAGCCCATTACCGACGCCTTGTCTCTTTCTTGGTGGTTCGAAAATGTCGATGAATGTGTTTTCAGTTTTGAGGATTACACTACACACACACGCACACACAAATAATATACGCATATATATATATATATATATATATATATATATATATATATATATACTGTATATATATATATATATATATATATATATATATATATATATACATATACTGTATATATATATACTATATATATATATACTGTATATAATATATATATATATATATATATATATATATATATATATATATATATATATATATATATATATATATATATATATACATATGTAATATACGTATATATATATACAGTATATATATATATATATATATATATATATATATATATATATATATATATATATATATTTAGCAGGGGAGGTTTCTCAAAACCCAACGATATAATGAAGGCAGGGGAAGCACACCAACAGGTCAAGAAAGACAACCAGCAGGAATAATTTTCAAGATAAAAAAAAGTATACCTTAGTTTAACCAGACCACTGAGCTGATTAACAGCTCTCCTAGGGCTGAGTAATAATACGTAATTAGTAGTATAAAATTAAGTGACAAATATTAAAACACACAATATAGGTTAGAGTAAAACAAACTTAGCCAAAAATATAAATAAGGGCCAGCCGTTGTGCGTTAAGGCAGAGGAAGGACTGACTAAAAACGCAACCATTCACGAAAGAGAAAGAAGTGTTGTGTGAGGGGACCAGTTTTTTTTTTAATAAACAATGATTCATTAATTGTTAAAAACTTATCATCATTGGAGTCACTGTCCAAGAGGCTCTGCTCAAAACCTTAAAGTCTTTGTACTGAATGGAATATTTGCATTTGTCGGTATGATCCTTTATGTTGGAAAATTTGGGATGTGAAAGTTTAGTGCCAGTTCTGTAGCTGACAGCTCTGTGACTCGATTCGGACCTTAAGTAACCTATGTATCGATCCAGTATAGGTTCCCCGATTACATCGAGGACAAGTAAACTTATAAATAACACACGAGGTCACTAATGGGTCCAAACGGTCTTTAAAGCTGAAAATGCTACCGATATTCAGTGGGTTTGTGGGTATAATTGTGATTTTCACTGCGGGGATACTGCCGAATAGTAAAGCTTGGAGTTCTTTATAAAAGGTTGTATCGTGAATAAAAGGAAGACTGGAATAGAAAGGCGATTTAGGAACGTGAGGAGTAGGATGAAGTGGAACGAAAATTTTATTTAAAAATTTAGAGACGTGCTTAAAGAATCAGTGGGTGGAAAAGCAGTTGCTGTTAAAGTATTTTTGCAAGAACCTGTTTTCATTGTGAAAAGCTTGCCAACTTGAGGATAAAGCAAAGGCTTGGTGAAGCATGGTTAATGAGGTATTTATCTTAAAATAAAGAGAGCAAAAACTAAAAGAATTTGTTCCAAGACCAGTGAATGTCTTTTTTCTAAAAACAGAAGTAACGAAGCCTTGAGAGGATCGTGTTATTAAAATATCCAAGAAATGTAACTGGTTGTTAGTCTCTTGTTCAGTCGTGAATTTGATATTAGGGTCAAATGAACTGATGAAAGTTAAAAACATCTCGGGGTCAAACGGACTTCTAAAAAGTGCAAACGTGTCGTCTACATACCGCCTACAAAATAGTGGATGGTAACAAAGGGGACAAGTATCAAGCACGTGCTCTTCCAGCAAGCACATGAAGATACCGGCGAAGATGGGTCCAAGTGGAGAGCCCATGGCCCATACCATCAATTTGTGAGTAAGAACAAAGGTGTCCCGCGAAATGTCTAGTTCCGATGCTTGCCCCCTTGGCTGAAAATTCTTAATGCCTTAAGAATTTATACGAGTTCCAAAATACTATTTTTGCTCAGGACTCGGATGTTGTTATGGTAAGCTATGATGTCGTCTTCATATACTTATGTGCCTGTACAACAGACTATTGATATCATTTTACATAAGCTTTTTCCTATTGATGAGTCTCGTTTTAATGGGTTCTGTAAGAATGATTTCAAGAATTTTTTTTGATATATACATATGTATACATATATATATATATATGTACACATATATATATATATATGTATATATATATGTATATATATATATATATATGTATAGATATATATATATATATATATATATATATATATATATATATATATATATATATATGTATGTGTGTGTGTGTGTTTTAGAGAGTTCGAAGTGTGTTTCAGTATTTTAATATTTACCTGCAAACTTACTTTCTAGAAAAATATTCTTCTATCTACATTTTCTACGTTTGCAATACCGCAGACATCAACAGAAATAAATAGTAGCAATATTTCGAAGTAGTGGTTATTTCTAAATGAGCTGCAACAATTTTTTAAATATTCCTCGGGAGTCATGTTCGAGCAAACAAACCAGTGGCAACCGCGGATGTACCAGGACAATTCAGTATTCAATTTAACTCCTTGTCCGCACTGTAGGCCACGACCTTTGGTCAGCAGGTGTATGACCCCATGACCTTTTGTGTACCTTCTGTATTTACATGAGGATAATACACAGAACACACTGCACTCCACAGATAGGGACAGTCCAGACTGTGTTTGCGGTGTCAGCGTTCAGAGGAATTCTGACGAAGTTCCTTTGTCGAGAACATTGTTGTTGATATGTTGTTCACAGGTGTTATGTTTTGTATCAACAAAGTCTTACTGCTCCGCACTGATAGCTTTGTTTTTTCTTGAATTTTTTTATATAAACTCTCAGACTTTGGAGTCATTTTTTGGTACCTGGGTAAATTTATTTTGGGATTGCGTTAGAATAAAGAATCTGAAGGGGTACAATTGATTTTTTTTTATAGTTCTTTTAGTAAAATACTTGAAGCCCTAAGTGTGTTTTGTTTTGCCTGTAAATATTCGGCTTTAAACAGCTTGTCTTCATCTTTCGCAAATTTCATAGGAACTACAACTCATCGAAAGTGGTCTTATCCTGAGATATTAACGTAGAAATGGATAAATCACGAACTGGAGAGGAAAACTTACTGAATTTGTTTTAGAAGTAAGCGTTGTCATGTATTAAGAGAATTTCATTAGGGGTGTTCTAAATCTTAAATAAAATAAAAACTACTGAGGCTAGAGGGCTGCAATTTGGTATGTTTGATCATTGGAGGGTGGATGATCAACATACCATTTTGCAGCCCTCTAGCCTCAGTAGCTTTTAAGATCTGAGGGCGAACAGAAAAAGTGCGGACGGACAGACAAATAGCCATGTCAGTAGTTTTCTTTTACAGAAAACTAAAAACGTTGCGGTTTAGTACAGTTGGTTTTGATGTGTATTTGGGTGTTTGAAGTCCAGTTGGAAAAGTTAGGAATATGTCTGTTGGTTTTCTGTGAAGCTTGAGATTTTGTGGGGATTATGTGAAGCCTGTCTTGGAAAAACAAGAGGGTGTGTGGGCATCAACGGATCGAGGTTGAACGCATAAGGTTAAAGGCGGTGATTATTATACTTTGGAAAAACACTTAAAATTTTGAAAATGCTCGTTCAGTAAACTGTGACGAATGACGAAATGTGAAACCTCAAATCTTGTTTTTTTATGAACTTAATATTTTCTGTCATGTGCGTTGCATTTTACTTGTTCGAACGTCAAATATCTCTTTAAATTTGCTCTTTTACCACCAAACCAGAAAACAGGATTAAAAAAAAAAAAGGATTCAGATATAAGATAATTTTCCTGTCATTTTACAGAAGTGTTTAGAAGTGTTAGGTCACACTTTATTTTAACATTGTCAAAATGTTACTGAGAGATAACTAAAGCAGCCTTGTCAAAAAAAGAATAAAAAAAGAAGGCTGGAGATGAATTTTTGAAACTCACTCTCTCAATCATATATCATTTTCTAAGATTAAATGCTCTCCCGTACTGAGTCTTATCTTGTGTTAAATGTTTAAATGTGTAGGTCTCTCTCTCTCTCTCTCTCTCTCTCTCTCTCTCTCTCTCGTATATTATTTTCTAAGATTAAGTGCTCTCCAGTACTGAGCCTTTTTCTTGTGTTAAATGTTTATATATGCAGGTCTCTCTCTCTCTCTCTCTCTCTCTCTCTCTCTCTCTCTCTCTCTCTCTCTCTCTCTCTCTCTCTCTCTCAATTTCTTTCTTCTAGCATTGGATTTAAAATAATCAGTAGATTTTGGAAGGAAAAGAAATTGAAGAAAGCTGCCTTCTCTCTTCCTCGACGACACACTCTCTCTCTCTCTCTCTCTCTCTCTAAAATAGCCAGTAGATTTTGGAAGGAAAAGAATTTGAAGAAAGCGTCTTCCTCTCTTCTCTCTTCCTCGACGACTCTCTCTCTCTCTCTCTCTCTCTCTCTCTCTCTCTCTCTCTCTCTCTCTCTCTCTCTCATCGCACAGCCTCCGGGATAAAGCCATCTACTTTATCTGATCAATCTTTCAGAATCCCTCCTTGATGCTGAATTATTCCTCTCCATCGCGATTTCCCCCGACGCTAAATGCCACAGCTTTTGCTGATGAATATTTCAGCCCCTTTTGCCTTATTGATGAAGGAGTTTAAGTTGCCCGTTCCGTTTCCATTCCAGGTGTTTGTGTGAGTGTAAGTGTCTCTCTGTGTGTTTGTATATCTGTGTATGTGTGTGAGTTTATATACGTAAATACCTCCGTAAGGGGTAGTGCCGTCAGTGCACCTCCTTGCGGTGCACCGTAGGCATTGCTTAAGGTTCTTTGCAGCGTCCCTTCGGCCCCTAGCTGCAACCCCTTTCATTCCTTTTAGTGTACCTCCGTTCATATTATCTTTTCTTCTATTTTACTTTCCTCAACCCTCTCCTAACAATAATATTAATTCATGGTGCAACTACGAGGTTTTCCTCCTGCTGCACCTTTCAGACCTCTTTACCGTCAATTTCCGTTTCATCGCTGATTGACCTCATAAGTCCCAGTGCTTCGGCTTGTGTCTAAATTCTGTATTCTGTTTTATTCTGTATACGTAAATACAGATATACGTTCATGCTCTCTTTACACCACTTATACGTATGTGATAATGTATATAGGCATATAGTTACGTTTATGCAAAATATTGGCATTTGTATGTGAAGAGAGAAGGACGACAGTCTGTGCAGAGCTACTAAATGAAATTGTCTCTCTGGGGTATAATGTGACATTCATGGAGGGATGCCACATTTCCTCTTCACATTTCTTCCCGACATTTCCTTTTTAAAAATGACCTGGTTGGCAGAAATATACGAGAGAACACTGGAGAATAGGTTTCTTAAATTAATTACGTGCACTGTCCATAACAGGGGAATACGAGGAGCGTGAAGTTGTATATTTCTGATCTATTTCGGATCTGTTTGAATAGCTGGGATAGTCAAGTCAGCAGTGTATTCATAATCACGTGGTTCAAAGTGTTGTTTTGACCCCGGTGATTATGAAATGTGCCTTGTTGCCCAAGCCAAAACATTACTGACCTAACTGTCCACCGACTCAAACAGGCCCGAAACAGATCAGAAATATATAACTTCACACTTCCTGTCTTCCTCTATGTTATGGAATGTACAGGTAAATAATATAAGAAACATTTACTCCTATTTTCTTTTTGTTGTTTTCTTTATTTAATACTGACTAATAACAAGCACTATTGTAAGGTATGCGTAGAAATGTACTGCAGTTAACTATAAAAGATTTGCTCGGTATCAATTTTTAATGTAATCGCTATACTTTCGCAATATGATTCTCTCAATGTGAAGGCCAATGACACTTCAAAAATCCATTATCCCCCAGACAACTTTCCCCTATCGTATTTTTACAGCGAAATTTTCAGTCATTCTTTTTCAGAAAGGAAGTTTTCCACTCAGTGCATCCATCACCTGCCGTAGTTTTCCGAGCCTCTTTGTGCCATTAACCGCCTTCTTTTCCCCTGATGTTAACAATTAATCTCTCTTGCTTAATTCGTCTGTCTGGCCGGACCTCCGCCAAGCGCAAATAGATAAAGACCTCCGTATTCATCCGTTGAGAGAGAGAGAGAGAGAGAGAGAGAGAGAGAGAGAGAGAGAGAGAGAGAGAGAGCGCTCGATATTTGCGTCGGAGTGGGAAGCGTTTTTCTCGGCTAGTTTTTCCTGTGTTAGATTTAGATGTATTTCGTTGCAGTCTTTTTTTTTATTTGTTTATTTTGTTGATGCTATTCACGATAAGTTAAGTATGAGAGATATATGACTTCTTGAACATTTTAGTGGGGGAGTGCGCGTTTGGTGTTCTTCCGTGAAAGACCGAATTCATATTTTTACGGAATTCAATCGTTTTTCACTCCACTCCGATCCCTTGCGACATATATATATATATATATATATATATATATATATATATATATATATATATATATATATATATATATATACACATACAGTATATTATATATATAATATATATAATATATATATATATAATATATATATATATATATATATATATATATATATATATATATATTATACACATACAGTATATTATATATATATATATATATATATATATATATATATATATATTATACACATACAGTATATTATATATATATATATATATATATATATATATATATATATATATATATATATATACACACATATAAACTTCTATCATGGGAATAAGAACGTGTTATATGAATTGTGAATAGAGTATATAGCCTCGAGGAAATTGAAACATTATAATGCAAGATGTTCCGCCTTTACTCTAAGGCATTGAAAACGTTTCACTCTGTTGTTTCAGTAACCTCTGGGATATACATTCAGTTTATATACATACATACATGTATATATACATATACATTGTATATATGTATATATATCATTTATATATTTATCTATTTTTTTAATGACATGTGCTTGCATTGTGATACTGACAACTAGAAGAATATTTGTTTTGACATGCCCAGTTATCTTTGCTATCTCTCTCTCTCTCGCTTTGAGTGAGTAACGATGAGGAGTCCCTAACAAACGTAGCCTCAATAAGCTGGGACGGTGTCATTTATAAACCTGACACGCTGATCGGTTTCAGTGACGTAATGGTCCACTAGGGACTGCACCCCCATCCCCCAAAAATCCTTCCCCCACTCCCCATCCCTCCCCATACATATCCCTAACCTCCCTATTCCTTCCCCCATTGTTAGGACGAGTCAGTAGGGTTTAGCTGCGATGTGCAGGGACAACCCCCTAAAAAAAGGGAGGGAAAAAATCCACTGTGTCGGGGTAGTGGGACCCCCTGTGCAGGTATTTGGGTGAATCGGGGGTGGCGTTTGTACACGGCTCCCAATATAGGAAAGATAGAACTGCGAGAGGAGGAAGATTTATTGCACGCAGAGGAACGGAGGACAGAATGTTGCACTGAAATGTCGCTGCCGAGTTTCGCATCCGTACTGCATAATTATTGCAGATAGGAAGGGACTAGGGAATGTTTTCAATTGCTTTGGCATTATGGGAGGGACGGAAGACGGTCTTCTATTTCAGCGTTGGGCGAAAGCGGGGTATGGCGAGTTGACCACTAGATGACATCGTATATTTTTTAGTTGTTTTCATACGGCTGGAAATAGCAGATGTGGTCATAATTTTGGGTGATATTTACTAGAAGACGTCGGAATGAGCAATTATCTTCGCACGTTCATGAATTTTTACTTTGCTTTAAATCTATAGACTGGCGTACGAAAGCGCAGTTTCGTGATAGAAGAGATATATGTTCAGTTATACAAAAAGATGGATGAAGTAGTTAAGAAGAAAATTAGAAAATGAGTGAGAGGAAAGAAGGTAGGCATTGAAAATGTAGGGGAAATATTTGGAATAAAGCACGGCTATAAGCCGGTGGAGAATGCACCATATAGACTCTTTGGGAAGGGAGCACGATAGGGAGATTGGAAGGGGACGGTCTTAATGTCCAAGAAGTGCCAGAGTGCACAGAAGGCAGATGTGAATGGCTCAGTGTGCGTGTGTTAGGGGTTTGATGCAATGCTGATGAGCCATCTGTGTCAGTGTATGAAGCGGCTGATGTTCTGGAAGTTTTCTGCTCCTCCACGGTGCAGCAGTTAAAAAGCATGTGTGTGTGTATATATATATATATATATATATATATATATATATATATATATATATATATATATATATATATATATATATATATATATATATATATATATATATATATATATATATATATATATATAATATATATATAATATATATAAAGACGTATTACGCGAATCGTTGGTGGATGAGAGTGCTGAGAGGGCTGACCATCAATCACATCATCAGTCGTCTTCATTCTCGCATTACAGTCCTTGCGTTTTTCTCATCTAAAATAAACCTTGCTGCCACTCATCCAAGATAAACCTTGCTGCCCCACGCTTTATCAACCAAGTATGCAAATCCTTCGCAGAACAGTTTTCTTGCACCTCTTTCTGTCCTGATGAACTCCATTTGACTGAGGGATATGGTTTTGAATTTAAAACTTAATTTTTATGTTGTTTAAACTAAAGCATACTAAACTACTAAAGTGCTTATTATAACCATGCCATGATAACGTATAAAGTTAACGAGCCAGTTGAAAAAAATTAAGCTTTTCGACTAATTGTCCTTTCCATCAAATGGTATTCGACCTGTTTGTAATTCGACTAGTTGTCAGTCGGCCAAACATATTTCGACCAGTTGCCTTTTCGGCAAATAGTCAGGCTTGACTATTCGGCTCTCAAGCAAGGTAGAAGTTGATATTGACTCTTCTATATATTCCATTTAAGTTCAGGTTCTAAGTACGTTATTCCCACTTACAGTGAATTCATAAACCGAACATTACATTGACCTTTGCCCAGTTCCCATGACGTCACTGGAGTGGAGACCATTGACACGAAATGCTGCAATGTGGATATATTGCCTTTATCGCAGTTAATCGAGTTATCACGTTGAGTGATCGTTCTGTTCCTCTGACGTTGCAGCGGCCAAGTTAATTGGTGTCACGAACATTACCTGGCGAGTGGGTGAGGGATGAGAGGACGGGATATTTTTTCTATTGATTGATTTGGTGTGACAAACTGGCGTTACGGAACGGCCGAGAATCACCTGACAGGTTAGTTGAATGGAGTTAAGACTAATGGCTGATATGCCGTGGCCTTCTTGCTTGCTTGTTCCAAACACATTCGCCTGTGTTGTGCTTCTAATGCAACTATTATTATTATTATTATTAATATTATTATTATTATTATTATTATTATTATTATTATTATTATTATTATTATTATTAATCAAAATATACAAATATTTATACGGTATTTAAAGGCCAATGGCCTACCCATGTACGACAAAGAGAGAAAAGAAAAATCGACATAAAACAAATAAAAAATGCGCCGAAGATTGTTCGGCGCAATCGAGTTTTCTGTACAGCGTATAATACTGTATGAAACTCTCAGCCACGGTCCATGAAACTATCAGCCGGCCGTGGTGGCCTGTGTTGTTGCGGTGCCTGACGCACGACCGTGGCCAACTTTAACCTTAAATAAAATAAAAAATACTAAGGCTAGAGGGCTGAAATTTGGTATGTTTGATGATTAGAGGGTGGATGATCAACATACCAATTTGCAGCCCTCCAGCCTCAGTAGTTTTTAAGATCTGAGGGCGGACAGAAAAAGTGCGGACGGACAGACAAGCCACCGATAGTTTTCTTTTACAGAAAACTAAAAAATGAAGATTAATTGACATGCATATAAATAAATACACAAAGTTATAATTGACAAGTAACGTTTGCTTTCATGGTCAGGAAAGGGCAAATAGAAAAGGAATTGAAGAATATCTTAGCCTATTTTGTGCCATTTCGACTGTAATTCGTATCGTATGTACTTTCTGTGGGACTTATCAATATCCTTGTCATTATCACTAATTATCACTATTTACAACAAGAGCAACAGCAACAACAACAATAAGAAGAATGAAAAGAGGAATTTTTATAGGACTCTAACAGTAACCATTTTTTTGTAACTCCTTATAGGGAGTTGAAGATGGAAACATCGGTATGTTAGTCGTACGTTACACGATATTCCCAGACAATGCCACTGAATATTTTTATGGTAATGGATCATTCGAAACCAGTGGAAAAGCTTACATTCAAGTTTTCACTAGCCTATCAAAAATATTGATCTGGGTGTGAAAGTCTTCATGCTTTTATTATTTTTCAAGTTTTTATCTATGTGAAATCGCGTTCTCACTTTCGGGGTGAAGTTATAGATGATGTCAGTGGAAGGTGAAGTCCAGGATGAAGTCCCCGTGTGGGAAAGTTAAGGATCAGGTCCTTGCATGGGAAGCCTAGGATGAGGTTTGTATAGGAGGAATTCTGCGACGAGCTTCCTAGTTGGGGGAATCTCGAACAAGTTCCTCTTGAGTGGGAAGTCTGGGACGGGTTTCCCTCAGAAAAAAGTCTGGGATGACATCCCTAAACGAAAAAGGATGGAATGAGGTACCAGCTGCGGTAAGTAAATTACGACGTCCTGCAGGTTAAGTCCAGGACACTATCTCTGAGGAGGGGAAGTTAAGGAATAATTTCCAAAGGGGAAAGACAGGGATGACGTCCCCACAGGGGACAGTCTGGGTGTAGGTTCCTGCAGGTGGGGTGAGTTTAGGACAACGTATGTGCGGGTGAAAGTCTGGGGACAGTGTCCCTGCAGGTGGAAGTCAGGGGGCTAGGTCTAGGACATTGTCCCCACGGGGAAAGTCTGGGGACTAGGTCTAGGACGTTGTCCCCCCACATGGAAAAGTCTGGGACTAGGTCTAGGACTTTGTCTCCACAGGGAAAAGTCTGGGGACTGGGTCTAGGGCATTGTCCCCACAAGGAAAAGTCTAGGGACTAGGTCTAGGGCATTGTCCCCACAGGGAAAAGTCTGGGGACTAGGTTTAAGACATTGTCTCCACAAGGAAAAGTCTGGGGACCAGGTCTAGGACATTGTCCCCACAGGGAAAAGTCTGGGGACTAGGTCTAGAACATTGTCCCCACAGGGAAAAGTCTGGGGACCAGGTCTAGGACATTGTCCCCACAAGGAAAAGTCTGGGATGACCTCCGCATCGGGTGAACTCCAAGATGACATCCAGTCCACGATCAGTAGAGTAAAGTCACTCATATAAGTTCGTGGATGTCTCCGGGCATAAAGGTGAATTCCATCTGACCTCTTACTGGACAACGGGTCTGTGTACTGACGTGAGGCGGGCACTCCGAAACTCTTATGGTGTAATTTGGTTAGACAAGGTTGTTTGCCAATCAGTTTTAATCATCAGTTATCATGATAAGATTATACATTATTTTTGATCTGATAAGGTAGGAAGCTTAGAAGAGATACTTAGGTTTCTATTAAGTTGTAATGCTATTAATTGAATACAAAAAAAAAAAAAAACAATCAATGAATCGGTTGTCGCCCAACGAACGTCGTAATGGAACACCTCTGATTCCTGCGTCAACAGTCTCGCCAAGGAAAAAAGAAGAAATAAACCCCAAACACGTAAGACATTATTCAGGAAAGATTAATTCTATAAGTTTATTGAATTATATGTGATATATATATATATATATATATATATATATATATATATATATATATAAATATAAATTATATTTAATGCTGCTTACTGTATGTCTGACCATGTTGGGATAAAAAGTCTATTTCAGCTTAGATGAGGTCAAATTCAATTTTTGTATGGAGATTGTTAAGATCTAGTTAATTTCTTTCTTTCTCTCTCCCGTTGGAAGGATATTGCTGTCATTCCACCTTTCGCTGTGTAACGAAGGCATTAGCTAAGGGTCTTCGTAGCTCCCCTTCATCCCCTAGGCCTATCTGCAAATATAATTGTTATACAACTATCCCTCCATTCGTCAACGTTGTTTATTCTTGCTGTCCACTCTCGGATTGATTCTTAAAACAGCACTCAATTCCCTTTGCTGTCTCAGAGCTTGGTTTACAGTCTGAATCAGTGGTTCTTAAACTGGGTGTTGTGATCCCTGAGGGGTCATTTGGGTTTATTTGGGGGGTCACAAAGGGTTAAAAGGATTATATCTTAATTTTGTTTATTTCTTTAGCATTGACTCCTACCACAGCAATATCAAGAAATTTCCATGACTTGGTTTCTCATTATGTAGGGATAAAAACTTATATTAATGGGAATGGGTCATTTGAAGTGACTGAATTTTGATATTCATTCTAAATTACTACCCTACATAAAGGTAAAAAAAAATATATAAAAATCTACACTGATGAGTAGTCTTAAGAGTAGAAGGGTGTTGACCACATTTTATTTGACAAGGATAACAATTCACTGATTTTTGCTATCTAAAACTATTGTTTTAATCTTTTCCTTTCGGCTTTATATTGAACTGAAAACTTTTACCAATTTGGAACTTACTAACCACCCCTGCCACGTGAGCACACATGCTCGGGTGGTGTCGGACCGTTGGGAGTCCAGGCAATATCCTGAGATGCCTTTGGGGGTTATCGGATAAAAAGTTAAGAACTACCGGTTTGAATTCTAAAAACAATTTGTATCTACTGTCCATATTTCGGCTTTCATTATTATTATTATTATTATTATTATTATTATTATTATTATTATTATTATTATTATTATTATTATTATTGGAAAAGTAAATCCACAATGGTGTGACTGTTTAGTTTTGTTATTTAAAATTGAGATTGACAAGGAGGGCCGTGCAGGTCTTCGAAAGCTTTCTGCTGTATATTTTAAATAACAAAACTAAACAGTCACACCATTGTGGATTTACTTTTCCATTGTATTGACTCATGTGATTATGAGTTTTCTTTGGATTATTATTATTATTATTATTATTATTATTATTATTATTATTATTATTATTATTATTATTGCTATCCATTTTCTCTGACCTATTCTTTAATTCAAAGCACTGTATGGCCTTTGCTGCCCCAATGCTTTGCTTAAAGACTAATTATATACTCCAATCCAATCTTATTTTCGTAACACATAGGATAATGTATCATTTTTCCTTGCCAAATCAGAATGGACGGTGTTCATAGACCCCGGATCCAACAGAGAGTGCATAAGGTAACAGGGCGTGCAGATCGGCCCGAGATTATCAGCCAACGTGGAGCGATTATTGGCATGAGAGACGCTGGAATGAATAGGACAGCCATAGCTAGAACCATGGGGCTAAATGTTAAAACAGTAACCAAATGGTTAAATAGATTTGACGGGGAAGGTAGTGTCGCTACCCGTCCAAGAAGTGGGCGACCAAGGATTTTAACTGCTGAAGACGATCAGCGTATTGCCCAAACTGTGATGGAGAGGCCACAGTCATCAGCAGTTGACCTAACTCAAGAACTAAATTTACAATTTAATCCTGAGACAACTAGACGCCATCTTAATGAGCTTGGTTTTCGATGCAGTATCCCAGCTAGAAAAGAAAAGCTAAGTCAGGAAAACAAGACGGCACGACTGAGATTTGCAAGAAGATACACCCAAGATGTATATGATCAAAATTTTGGAATTCTGTAATATGGACAGACGAGAAATCTTTTCAAACAACGGCAGCAAAAATCACACATGCTGGCGACCTTTGAACACAAGATTTGAACTCCAAAACATACAGGAATTGAAAAGAAGCGGACGCCAGAGTGTGAGCTTCCATGGTTGGATGTGGTCTGGGGACTAGGGGACTTGACCAGGATTAATGGCAACCTGGATGCTAGGCAATATATAGAGATACTCGAAGCAATTATTCCCTCTATTCGCGCAACAGCGATTCCTGCTCCAAATCCAATTCATTTTGTTCATGATAAAAGCTCCATCCACACAAGCCACTTAGTCGGGGATTGGTTTCGACAGCATCCAGATATCATTGTCATAGACTGGCCAAGCAAAGGTTGTGACATCAATGTAATTGAAAACGTGTGGGCAATGATGGTCAGGACATGGGATCTACAGGAAGAGCGGACTCGAGAAGCAATAGTTGATCATGCCGTGTCTGAGTGGGAAAATTTAAGGCGTTTACCCAACTATTGCCAACGTCTAGTAGACTCCGTCCCAGAAAGACTTGATACAATTATTCAAGCTAATGGGGGTTGGGGCAGGTATTAATGGATTGGAGATGCTGTAACTTTCATTCAGATATGAATATTGGAATTTAAAAATAAATGCTGTTGTAATTTGGTTAGATGGCTATGAATCATCTGTTATCTTTTGTATTTATAACTTATGCCTTGTGATTTATTGTCTTATATTAAAATAAGAATGGCAGTAATGAAATATTCTAATGTTTTTTTCTCTTGAAAATATTCAGTATATTCTGTTTTATTTTATTTATGTTTTATGGTATCTGTAGTAACATTATGATGTCCTGCTAATCATAGTAGTTTTATAAAACTTATTTATTTTGACACTTGTTCTTTTACTGTTAGACGTTGCATTAATATCTTAGATCACCATATCATCTGATTTATTAACGATTATTCTTATATTGTAGGTTTTGATAATAATAAACATATGTTATTTATACAATTCTTTTTTTTTATTATAATTTGTGTTGTGTGATTTTTACTGTTTTCCCACAAAGAAACGGTATGGAATATATCTTGACTACACGTAGAAAGGCGAGAAAAAGTAACTGGTTAAAGGAGAAAGAAAAGAGGAAAAAGAACGCATCGAGTCAAATATATATCTAAATGAAAATGAATATGCAAGTAAATAAATGAATAAATAAATAAACAAATGAATAATTGAATTAATTGATTAATAAAAATATAAGATAACACAATAAACAGTTGAATAACTTACTCGCATAAGTTAACAATTTCTCCAGCAGAATTAGGTAGTTGAACATTTAGACCAGTCTCGCTCTAGCAGACACCTGTCGTCCAGAAAGGAGCGAAATAGGAATCTCTCCCAAATACCCGGACATCCACGAACTTATATGAGTGACTGTACGTACTTTATTAATCCAGATCCAATCAAGTTAAGCACGGAGTATCGCCTGTAAAGGGGTAGATTTGTGACCACTCTCTTGCTGGGGGGAAATCCGGCACGACGTCCCTGAGGGAGGGAAGTCAGGGAGAACTTTCTGAATGGGAAGTCGGTGAGGAGGTATTTTTGAATGTTGGTATACCATGTACGCGTGTGCTGATATATTGGAGTATGTTTGCTTACATCAATGTATACATACGGCATTTATACACGTCGCTATTATGTATTTA
>NC_089753.1:42893912-42908912 GCF_040412425.1 Macrobrachium rosenbergii | reverse complement strand
GTGTTTTTGTAACCCACGTCAATATTTGAGCAACAGTCCTTAAATGCTACATTAATTCCAAGTTCTTATGGAAGTACAAGCATGTCTTTTGTGTTATAAGTTTCTGTTTTTATTGTATTTCATTATATTTTTATTTCTCTAAATGTATTCCAGTAAAAACAATGTAATATCATCCTGACAAAGCAGATTTACTTAAATTTAATTTCACTTTTAATAGAATCCCATTTTGGTAACGGAGGAAATGTTGAAAGGCAAATGGTGTATACCAGTCCTTCTATTTATAGAAGTTGCCTTATGAATTACCCATGCAAGCACGACCGGGATAATTTAGCCGGAAGAGAGAGAGAGAGAGAGAGAGAGAGAGAGAGAGAGAGAGAGAGAGAGAGAGAGAGAGAGAGAGAGAATCACGTCGGCTTCTAGGAACAGCATGTGGCATTTATAGCTCGGAAGATGTGTGAAGAATTCAACAGGTAGCGGAGGCTCATGTTTATGTTTGTGTCGAAATGGATATTACTTTTTATACTTAGTTTTGTTTGCTGTCTACTTAATAGATTTCAGTTTTTGTAATTTTTCCTTTTGAAACTTTCTTCTCTTCCATGCTAAGTTTGTCGTATATCTCCTGGTTTACGTAACTGCAGAAAATAACTTAAGTTGTTAAGTTTTGTGGTGTTTCTCCAGAGACAATTACTGTTTCTTTTCATATCTTTTCTTAGATTCTCTTCTTTCATTTTCCTTATCTTTTTCAATCTGAATTTCTTCCTTCTGAATTTTAATTCTCCTCCATGTGGAACTACTCGTAGTTTCTCATAATATATTCTTTCCGGCCCCTGACTAGCAAACGCTCCACATTCACGCCTCTTGCTAATATTCCATTCATCATTCTTACTCTTTATTTCTCTTTTTCTTATTCCCCAACCACCTCCCCACTGCCCTCCATTCCCTTCCCCACCTCCGGCACTCCTCTTCAATCTCCCATTAATCAGCTCGGGGGGAGATCATTGCTCTTTCTCTGTTGTAATTGTCGATACAAATTGTTTTCTCGAATAAATGTCTTTGAGATGACGTTTCCATTTGGTGTGATGAAGTGTTTTGCGAGACGGGAGGTCGCTGGCTACCCAGAGAGAGAGAGAGAGAGAGAGAGAGAGAGAGAGAGAGAGAGAGAGAGAGAGAGAGCCAGAGAGAGAGCCAGAGCCTTCAGTTGCAAAGGATTTTAGAAGAGACTTTTATGACAAGAGAGAATTTTGGGTGGTGTGAGTTGGTGTGAGTTTGGTTTTGGCAATGGACCTGTTGCGAGGATGTCCCGAGTTTTGGTGCTTTTAGGGGCTACTTGTGAGGTTATGCTGGGGTCTTGGAGGTTTTCAGAGTGTAGTTCTGAGGTCTCGTTGGGTTGCTGTGCTTTTAGAGGTTAGTTTTGAGGTTATGTCAGGCTTTGCTTTAGGGTTCTACTATTAGCTAGTCACAAGGATGGTTTGGACTCTGCTGATTTTAGATGCTAATTGTGAGGTTTGGTTTTACTGTGAGGTTTTGCTGTTATCTGATTATTTGGCTTTGGGATTTTACCATAGGCAAATTTCAAAGATGCGGCGATTCCTTGTAGTTTTAGAAGGCTATTGTTAGGTGGTGTTGGGATCTGTATGGGGTATACTGCTTGTAAGAGTGAGTTGTGAAATTTGCTGTATACTTGGGTGTGAGAGAGAGAGAGAGAGAGAGAGAGAGAGAGAGAGAGAGAGAGAGAGAGACTTTTAAAGAAATGACATTCTTTTTATAGGGTTGGTAAGTAGTGGTTATTGTTTATATAATTATTTTTGTTTTTATTCCGTACTTCGACGGTGTCTTCAATATTCTCCCCCAATATCCTTTCGTTTCTTGAATACTTATTTTTACAACTTTCGTATTTTACGTTCGTTTTTCTACTAACCGTACATTTTAAATTGAATGTTTTTTTTTATTTTTTATCGTCATTACTTTCAGTTTTCTGCTCTCGTAAATTATTTCATATCTCTAACCCTTTTCTCTTGATTCATTCATTTTAAATTCCTCTTTATATTCCTTTTATTTTCTGTCCATTCTTTTTCGTGTCATGTTTCTAAAAAATTAATGGAATACAAATGTCATAGTCCGTTTTTTAAATTTTCCCATCTCCTCACTTTTGTTTCCATTTTTTGGTTTTGTTTTTGTTTTTATACTGCTGCTTCTCCCCACCCCACCCCTTCTTTCTTTCTGGTGTCGGATGGTGTTCTTCGGCTTGAAAAACGTAAATAAAGATTACAGAAACGAAAAAAAGACTAAATGATGACAGTTGTTTCATTAAAAAGATTAAAAAACTGGACGGGTGGTGTTTAATTTTCGAAAACTGCATTGGAATGAGAAGCGGAACCGTCATTACTCTCATCTGTGTTGTTATGGTTTTGGGTGGAGAGAGAGAAAGAGAGAGAGAGAATATTCTGAATACTTTTTAGCCGGTATTCATTGGTCGGTCGGAGATTCGAACTCGCGGCCAGCAGAGTGCTAGCTGAGAACCCTTTTATTCGTAGGTAAATGTTTCAGGTGCCAGTGACTTTCTGGTGTAGGTGGCAGTTTTTTCATGTCAGCTGACATAAAAACCTGGAACGACTGATGTCTTGGAATTTCTGAATTTTGATTCGCTTTTAGTGTTCTGTAAAAGAAAACTATTGAGATGGCTATTTGTCTGTCCGTCCGCACTTTTTCTGTCCGCCTTCAGATCTTAAAAACTACTGAGGCTAGAGGGCTGCAAATTGGTATGTTGATCTTCCACCCTCCAATAATCAAACATACCAAATTGCAGCCCTCTAGCCTCAGTAGTTTTTATTTTATTTAAGGTTAAAGTTAGCCATGATCGTGCGACTGGCACCGCTATAGATACCAACAACGCAGGCCACCACCAGGCCGTAGCTGAAAGTTTCACGAGCCGCCGCTGAGTGTTTCGTACAGCATTATACGCTGTACAAAAAACTCGACTGCGTCGAAGAAACTTCTGCGCAATTTTTATTTTTATTCTCGTCATATTTCAGTGACAAGTTTTTGTAAGTGTTGATTTACAAATTTAGTAAACAGTTGGCGCTCTTTAAGCATTTACTCAATTACATACATTTACATACATTAAAGAAGTTTTCTGCTCTCTCTCTCTCTCTCTCTCTCTCTCTCTCTCTCTCTCTCTCTCTCTCTCTCTCTCTCTCTCTTTCTGCATTCTTCACTTAAATTGAGACAATAATGTATTTTATGTTGTCATGAATTATAGTTTAGGTGCCTTTACGTAATGTAAAAGATAGTTAGCTGCCATTGTTTCCTCATTCTCCCTAAATGAAGAAGAAAGTAGGTAATTTCCTTTAAAAAAATCGAGAACAGTAAAAATACACCATTTCCCATCAGCCGGGCGATAAGTCTTCTCATAACTTGGCCAGAGGTCATTGCATAAAGGAAGTTAAACGCCCCTTTACGCCAGATCCGTGCAATTAAGCCATTCTTAGGTATTGTTACCCAGAGTAACTGTGAATAATGAAGGCTTTGTTGGCAAGCCATTCTTGGGTATTGTTACCAAGAGTACCTGTGAATAATGAAGGCTTTCTTCAATTCAGACGATGATGAAAAAGAGATTAACTCGAAAGGAGTTGCTTTCTTTTGAAGGTGTCATTAACTTTCTCCTTCTTAGGTTTGTTTATTACGTGAAAGTGAGAGACGTCATCATCTCATCATTTCATCATTCACGTCTAGAATTCAATTCGAATCAGTCAAACAATGGGATACGACGCCCCGTATGCCACTGGACATTGGAGTAAGTTTTTTTAGGGAGCGGCTCAAAGGGGTGACATGTCACAGGAGCCAGGAGCGTCATGTCACAGGAGTGAAACCTCAGATATAAATTTCAAAGGAATGACAACCATCCAACCATCCGACCAACATTTAAAATATGTTAACAATTCAGTGGTTCTAGATTTTTAAATAAAATCTTAATAATTTTATAATTTTTTAAAATTTTTGTTTACTTTGTCACTTCATCGTTATGTCACTCCAATAAAATGTCACTCCTCTTTAATACGGTATTTATGTCACGCCTTTGTTATGTTATCCCTATGAAATGTCACTCCTCTTTAATACGGTATTTATGTCACGCCTTTGTTATGTTATCCCTATGAAATGTCACTCCTTCGGTACAGAACCGTTCTTTTAAGGTAACAGAAAGGGTTTTAAGAGGTTAGAAACGAAAACGTTTGTTCCATTTAGTGCCATTTATATCTCGTAGGCTACTAGAAGAGTTGTAAGGTTTAATTTGTTTTGTAATATAATATTTCAGGCAAAATCAAACCGGCACTGCTACCAGTTAAAAATTCTCACTGACGCAAAAACTGCCACCTGCACCAAAAAAAGTCACTGGCACCTGAAATATTTACTTAAATTGTAGCTATCGCATAAAGCAGTGTGCCTCTAGCAATGGGATATATGCGTGACTGTTATTTACTACTTAAATTCAATATTTGAGTACCTAATATCACGCAAAAGTATATCTTTCTCGTTCATATGGTCTTGAGTGTATTAAAATCCCCATCATTTGATTTCATTTAACTGTAAAACAGAGAAGGTGAAAGTTTCTATACATGACTTCGTGTTTATACTCTCATTATCCATTTCATCTTATTTTCTCGATGTCTTCCTCAAGGTTCATTTGTTAACTGATCAGCCACTTCTTACTTTTTTCGAGTTTAATCATTATTGCCACTTCAACGTTGTTTGCCTAAGAGAATTGTGGATCTCGGAATTAGGACTTGAGTTCGATTCTGTGTCGTTAAAAAAAATTCCTTACTGCCTAGAAGGGGCCAGTAGTAAGTCTGGCAACGGCGTTCTTTCATACGATACAGAAACGAATCTTCAGGGATAGGCCGGTGGAAACTGCGTCAGAGTAAAACGGGTATTAATTGTAGAGGGAATGTATATGTGTTTATTATAGTATTGCCTTTTCGTATAGATTACGTTCAGATTTCGGATGTTGCTTTTTTCTTTCCTGCCTCCTTGATGTTAAGCGAACATCAGTACATATTTTAAACATGATGAACAACTGTTTTGCGATTTTATTTGCCTTACACATTCTAAAGCCCATTACTTAGGGATCCTCATTTTTGTTAAGGAATAGTAAAGTTGATTATTGCCTTTCCAACAGCTTAGAACCTTGAAAATACTCCAGTTTCCATCAGCCCGGCGGTAAATTTCTCGTAATTCTCCTTGGTCTTTGTGCGCGAGAGTTAAACGCCCCTTTACGTCAACTTCTGGTAATTAAGCCATCTTTAACTGTTTCCCCCAACAGACCTTTGAATAATGAAGAAGACACTGTTTAATTCAGTCGGTAATGAAAGATGGTAATAACACCGAAAAAAAGCATTAAGCCGTTTATGTTCGCAACGCGTCGTAAAGAGTTGCTTTTTCAGATTGCTTTTCGGGCAGCGAAAAAAGCATATTATTCTTTCCAATCATAACGTCTGGACTGAAATTACATTCTTTGAATAATCGTCAGGTGACGAGAGATGACATGGTAGTTGTCACTGAATTCTTGATTAGTGCGTTAAGGGCGTGGAAGTCTCTTCATAGTCTTGGAAAAGTGGAAGAGGAAAAATGCCATCTCTTAGGTTTAGACTGTTTCATTGCTGAAGAATCTTTGGTTTAATGGATTCTTTACTAGAGCTCCTTTTGTTTTATAGTTTTGTTGCTGGAACATTTCCGTTTCAGAAGGTTTGACATTAAAATGTCTCTAGTGTAGTGGTTTATTGGTAATTATTAATGATTTAGTAGATTTTGTTAGTTAAGCATTTTGCTCAGATAAGATTATAATGTAAACATTTTAGTTCTCACAGACTTTTGACGCAAAAAAGACCTGTTGGTTTCAAAGAATTTACTTATTGAGAATATGTTGGTTTTTTTAAAATTAAAAGTGTAGTGTTTTTTTTTTTTTGTATTTTTCTGATACCTTGAAAGCCATCATTTTTTTTTATTTCATTGAACTTCAAGGATTCTCATGGTCAGTTGAAAATAGTGTCCATGTTGTTATTGAGGCGAGAATTGATTGGTCAATTTCTGTAGACAGGCGTCACGACAAAAATGGTTGTCGACGCTGCTTGGAGTCCTTACGGACAGGATATCGCTGTGATACCCTTAGTACTTGCTGGTAAATTAAAATATTTCCTTCAGTACCAGATATTTTTTTAGGTAAAATTTGATGTTAGTCGTAGAATTTAGTTCCAGCTGCATGGCTTTTTTCAAGGTAAAATTTAATGTTATTCACAGAATTTGGTTCCATTTTAAATATTTTTTAAGGCAAAATTTGATGTTTTATAGAATATAGTTCCATTTTAATGAAATTCTTTTAAAACCAAATTTGATTTTATTTTCTAGGGTAAAATTTGATGCAATTTGTAGAATTTAGTTCCGTCTTATCTACATTAAGGCAAAATCTGGTGTAATTTGCAGATTTTATTCCTTATTGACAGTTTTAAGACAAATTTTGATATAGTTTGTAATATCTAGTTCCAATGTAAATTATATTAAGGCAAAATCTGATGTAATTTGTAGATTGTATTTTCATGTTAATGACATTAAGGCAAAATCTGATGTAATTTGTAGAATTTATTCCCATGTTAATGGTATCATGAGCCACTGACAAAACACCAATAACTTAAGTGTGACCATTCCCAAAATCAAGTCACCAACTCCCCCTCCCCTCAATCCCCCCCATTTAAATTTACGGAACGGCGAAAATTACCGTTAAACGATTCGCTTTATTTTCTTAATGACATTTAATAAGGCAAAATCTGATGTAATTTGTAGAATTTATTTTCATGTTAATGACATTAAGGCAAAGTCTGACGCAGTTTGTACAATTTATTCCCATGTTAATGGCAACATGAGCCACTAACAAAGCACCAATAACTTTAAGTGTGGCCATTCCCAAAATCAAGTCACCAACTCCCCCCCCCCCAATTTAAATTTACGGAACGGCGAGAATTACCGTAAAACGATTCGCTTTATAAACATGATAATTACCTCGAAAGATTAATTCCTCTCTTAACTCCATAACTGTCCCGGAAAGGTTCATCTCATTCCCATTTCTATAGTGATGCTGTGAATAACGACCAACGTAAGACGCCGAGATGAATATTAATGGGTCATTAAGATATCCAACTCAATTTAAGGTTTTTTTCCTTGAGCATTTGCCCGGGGGCGGGTGGCTGTGAAGGAAGTGCCGGTGTGGGGGAGGAAATGCGAGGGGGCGAGGGTGTGGCGACGAAGCTCCTACGGTAGCGTACGGTGTTAGAGGTCTCTCTCTCTCTCTCTCTCTCTCTCTCTCTCTCTCTCTCTCTCTCTCTTACACACACACACACACATATGTGTTTAATATTATTTCAAGTGCTCTCTCTCTCTCTCTCTCTCTCTCTCTTACACACACACACATATATACATAGCCTACATACAGGCGTTCAAGATTGTTTTAAGTCCTCTCTCTCTCTCTCTCTCTCTCTCTCTCTCTCTCTCTCTCTCTCTCTCTCTCTCTCTCTCCAGTTCCAGAGCCATTTAATTTTCTCAGCCTAATAAGTCCTCGCATTTCTTTTAACTAGAATCATTCATCTCGCTAACTCATCTTCTGTAGAGAACGGGTCCTTTGGTGGGATTACGTTTTGCAACAGGAGTGAGTTACCATGTCGCGTTTATTTTTTCCCTTGTTTTGTACTATGCGGAGTTGCCAGTTGCTGAAAGGACTATTTTAATACCCTATTTTGTACTATGCAGAGTTACCAGTTCGTGAAAGGTCTATTTTAACACACTAATTTGTACTATTTTGCTACCCTATTTTGTACTATGCAGAGTTGCCAGTTACTCAAAGGGCTATTTTAATACCCTATTTTGTACTATGCAAGACTTACCAGTTAGTGAAAGGTCTATTTTAATACCCTATTTTGTACTATTTTACTAACCTATTTTGTACTATTTTAATACCCTATTTTGTACTATGAGGAGTTGCCAGTTACTGAAAGGACTATTTTAATATCCTATTTTGTACTATGCAGAGTTACCAGTTTGTGAAAGGGCTATTTTAATACCCTACTTGGTACTATTTTAATACCCTATTTTGTACTATTTTAATACCCTGTTTGGTACTATTTTAATACCCTATTTTGTACTATTTTAATACCCTATTTTGTACTATGCGGAGTTGCCAGTTACTGAAAGGACTATTTTAATATCCTATTTTGTACTATGCAGAATTACCAGTTTGTGAAAGGGCTATTTTAATAGCCTATTTGGCACTATTTTGATACCCTATTTTGTACTATGCGGAGTTGCCAGTTAGTGAAAGGTCTGTTTTAATAGCCTATTTTGTACTATGCGGAGTTGCCAGTTAGTGAAAGGTCTATTTTAATACCCTATTTTGTACTGTGCAGAGTTGCCAGTTAGTGAAAGGGCTATTTTAATACCCTATTTTGTACAGTGCCGAGTTGGTCAGGTATTGAAAGGGCTACATCAATCTAGAATACAAGAAAAAAAAGACAAATGAAGCGAAGAACAAGAATTATAAATTCCTAGATTCCTCATTAGGTAAGAGTGGCTTCTTATCCAATGAAGAATCACTGTCCAAGGATCGACAGATTGCAATTAATTGTTTTAACAATAGTAAAAGTAATATGTGTGTAGTGTTTTTTGAAAATTTGTCTTTCATAAACTGTTCTACTAACGTTTTGGCATTATTAATTTGTTTTTTTTAATTAACTAATAGTTTCCTTTTTATGAAAAGTAGTTTTACTAATACTTTCATATTATTCATTGTCCATAAGATTTACTGCTTTTAATTTTGTTTATTCCTCTTAATAATATACCATCAGTACTGGAACACTATTTACCCTGATGCAGAGAAGATTAATTTTGCCATAGTACGTGTCTTCTTATTAATCATGGTTATAACTTGTAAGCATACATTGGTTATTAGTACATACATAAAACCACAAAAACATATACTGACGAATTTAAAAAAAATCACCAGGTGTTTAGAAAAAACTTTTAAAATACACAGACAGCGTGATATTTAATCGTGAACCACAAATGAATTCGCACGGAATAGAAAGGAGAATGACCATTTTCTTCAAACCGACATTCTAGGGGAGACTAAGGCAAAAATACCTCAAACCGAATTTTAACGCTGCAGCATGAGCGATAAATCCTGTATGCCGTCGTTTGTAAATATGTTTCGTATATAGCGAATTTGGTTGCGTTCCAACAAAAAGGATTGAAATTGATGCGCTAAATCTTCTTATTCCGAAAGGGGTAGCCATTGTTTTTACCGATATTCATCACTGTTGTTCACTTTTCATGGAGAGGTTTGTATTTAGAAAAGCTTAGAAAGTCTCTCTCTCTCTCTCTCTCTCTCTCTCTCTCTCTCTCTCTCTCTCTCTCTCTCTCTCTCTCTCTCTCTCTTCAATTTAAATGACAATATTTCTTTAATTTCTTAAATAACCACCCTATTTATAATTTCTTTTAAACGACTCTCTCTCTCTCTCTCTCTCTCTCTCTCTCTCTCTCTCTCTCTCTCTCTCTCTCTCTCTGGTTGAAATGGCCATTCATCTTATCCGCACTTTCTCTGTTTTCCTCGAGCAAGCTTTCGTGTGACGTGTAATATGATCTACACCGATAATTCTATGGGCTCGTCCATAAATCACTGAATTGTTCAGAGTCCCCCCTCCCCCTCCTCTTCTCCTTCCCCTCTCCCTCTCCCTCTACCTCTCCCTCTCCCCTCCCATGCAGGTGCAGCGATTAACCAGCAATAGGTTATATGTCACACCAAAGTTGAAAGTGCTGGAAAAATCAGATAGAAATTATATGATGAAAAAATTACATCCCAGAACATTCCTCCTTACAGTTGCCATCAATCGATTCCACAAGACATAATTTATTGCTGCTTAATCGCTGCACCTGCATGGGAGGGGGGAGGGGAGGGGTGGAGGGGGAGGGGTGGGTGAATCTATGAACAATCCAGTGATTTATGGACGAGCCCATAGAATTATCGGTGTAAATCATATTACACGTCACACGAAAGCTTGCTCGAGGAAAACAGAGAAAGTGTGGGTGAGATGAATGGCCATATATATATATATATATATATATATATATATATATATATATATATATATATATATATATATATATATATATATATATATATATATATATATATATATATATATATATATATGTGTGTGTGTGTGTGTGTGTTTTGTATTATATATATTATATATATATACCTGTATCTATATACATATACATATATATATTGTGTAGGCCTATATATATATATATATCTTTATATATATGTGTGTGTGTTTGTGTGCGTGTGTGTATGTGTGGAAAGATAGACAGGTAGATAGATAGGTAGATATAATTGATTTTAGTGTCCACTCACTAAATACACGCAAACAGTCTCTGCTGGTGCATATTTGTATGAGTACAATTATACAATATCCTGGAAACTTATACAGGGCTGCGTACGCTTATGCTTTCTTATTATGTTACATATTTGGAACTGCCAACTATTCCTACTCAATTTATTTTTGGTTATATTTCCGTTTTCCCAAGACCCCATCTTCTGCTTCCATTAGGTTTGGCTGTGTAAGTTGTGGAAAGGTGCGTTTCCAATGCAGCGGCTCAAACGATTGTAGCCGTGCTGTTACAGCAGCCTGTTCGATTTTTAGTACCACGACTTTGGTTGCTTTACTTCATCAACCTCATTGTTGATGTCATATACATACATACATACACACATATACATGTGTATAATATGTATATATATACACACATACACACACACACATATATATATATGTATATATATATATATATATATATATATATATATATATATATATATATATATATATAAATTGTAGTCAAGGGCAGGAATACTCTGGAGATTCACACTTCCTTTATTGTTTCCTACGTTTCGTGATTCATAATCACATCATCAGGAATTCTATGGAAAATTAAATAAATTAATAAAAGTACTGAACGGCTAAAACTGAATTACGTTAAAACATTAGTCACTAAAAATCTATAAAGGCTGTTAAAATTACATACACAAGAGCACACTTAAATACATACACACACAGCTTAAAAATCACGTTACACACGGACACATATGGTTACACAAGAGCACATTAAAAATAGCAAAATCACAAAACCCTCAAAATAAAAAAAAAGAATAAAAAATTGTCTGATTTTAAGAAAATTCTTTTTTTCCCTCTTTCCAATAACAGAGAAAACAAAGACAGTAATATACTTATAAAACAAAAAAGCAGAAGACGCTCACCTTACAATGCAAACGATAGAACCACACTAACAGTAAAAGAAAAATATATACAGAAAAAACAAAACAAAAAGATCAGAGGTACAAAGAGGTTTAAAGATCGGCTCTGCCCTTTGATGTCGTCTGGTGTTGTTTATGAATATACTTGTCCCAGATGTAGTCTGGGAACATATGTTGGATCCACCAGGCGGCTTCTCAGGGTCAGGGCCGACTCTCATAAGGGGGTGAGCTATAGAACTGGATGCCGACTCTCCAATCCAGAGCTATCCTCCATAAGAAATCATGCCACCAAGTGCAAAACACAGATAAATTATGATGATTTCAAAGTTATTGGCCAGGCACAGAACCAACAGAAACTGCAGATACTTGAGTCTTTAAACATTAAACTACGGGTTCCCTCATTAAACACGCAAACTACCTCAATTCCATTGTTTTTTGCCATAGGTCATTACTATTTGTACCTCTGATCTTTTTGTTTTGTTTTTTCTGTATATATTTTTCTTTTACTGTTAGTGTGGTTCTATCGTTTGCATTGTAACGTGAGCGTCTTCTGCTTTTTTTTTTTATAAGTATATTACTGTCTTTGTTTTCTCTGTTATTGGAAAAAGGAGGAAAAAAAGAATTTTCTTAAAATCAGACAATTTTTTATTCTTTTTTTTTATTTTGAGGGTTTTGTGATTTTGCTATTTTTAATGTGCTCTTGTGTAACCATATGTGTCCGTGTGTAACGTGATTTTAAGCTTTGTGTGTATGTATTTAAGTGTGCTCTTGTGTATGTAATTTTTAACAGCCTTTATAGATTTTTAGTGACTAATGTTTTAACGTAATTCAGTTTTAGCCGTTCAGTACTTTTATTAATTTATTTAATTTTCCATAGAATTCCTGATGATGTGATTATGAATCACGAAACGTAGGAAACAATAAAGGAAGTGTGAATCTCCAGAGTATTCCTGCCCTTGACTACAATTTGTGTGTGTGCATCAATCTGCCAGATTTGTGTGATATTTATATATATATATATATATATATATATATATATATATATATATATATATATATATATATATATATATATATATATATATATATTATATATATATATATATATATTATATATATATAGATAGATATATATGACATCAACAATGAGACTGATGAAGTAGAGCAACCAAAGTCGTGGTACTGAAAATCGAATAGGCTGCTGTAATCGCGCGGCTACATTTGTTTCAGTCGCTGCGTTGGAGACGCACCTTAAGGTGGCTATTGGCGTTAGTTAAAAAATTATAGCTATGATGGATCTCGGTTTATACGGTTTTGTATTAAAGTGGATTCGTTGGTACGCTCATTAGAGTTTGTTTTTTTAATATTTCTTTTTCTTGTAATTCTGATCGTCTTTATTATCTCTTTTTTGTGGTCACCTGTTAATAGAGGTTGCTCGTTCATGTCAGCAGACCCCAAAATCTAGTAGCGATCGCATAGTCCAGAATTGTTATGGAAATGCACTTGGAAGCTTATGAGCCCCAAAATAATATATGATTTTGTACAACGAATATTTATGTGAAATAACAACAGGATTATTTTAAAATTAAAGAGGCGTTAGTAACGTTCTTGACTTTTATCTCTTATAGATAACCCTCACTTTTTCCCCTCATATTTTTGACAGGGCACGGGCCATCTGAACCCATCTCTGAGAAACGACTCTCTTCTGTGTGCTAATTTCTCTCTGACATTTCATTTTGCTGCCGTCAGCGGTGCCTTTGGTCTGGGGTTTCTGATTGAAGGTATCAGTTGCTATAATCTCGGGGCGTTCCTGTCTTTTTTGAGTTTGTTTCTGTATTTTAAAAGCTGATATATTAGTGAAGTTTTTTTTTCACAATTTTGTGTCTCTTGTGTTTGTTTGTATTTAAAAGCTGATATATTAGTGAAAATGTTCTCGCTCGATCTGTAACTTGGTGAATGGCGTTCAGTGGATCATAGAGAAAACCGCAAACTGGATTGGCTGCAGTGCAGCGTCTCGGCGCCCTAACTCGGTCGCTGGCGCCGCCATCTTGGTTCTCCCACATAGCCTCCCCTATCCCATCTCATATTTTACGAGATAATCAACCCCCGAATTTACCTTTTCTTGGCGCCATGTGTACCAGATCATCCTTATTCCCACCTTTATCTCGCCTCAACCCCCTCCCTAACCCCACACCTCCTAGTTCCCCAAAATCCTACCAATTCCCATTCGAGATTTTCATTGGATTCCCGGTAGGGGATTGTTTTTTTTGTTTGGTTTTGTTTTGTTTTGGAGGGAGAGTAACCCCATCTATTCTCCCTTTCTCCCCGGAAGATAATATCTCTCAGAAGTGCTCTTTATTCAGTAGACGGTCTAATTCTTTATCCGTAGATGAAGTGTCAACTTGCTTTTGTTATTGCTTCGAGTGAGAGGAAAAACTCATTTGGAATGAGGGTCTTCTTCTTCTTCGCTGTAATCAACTGGAAAGAGGAATAGGAGGGTTTGCGTGTCCTCTTTTTTTTTTTTTTATTTTCTTTGATCCCGTTTGGTGATGATGTTCAGGGAACGGACAGGGAACATCAGTTGATCCATTTTAAAAGCGCGTGTTTTATGATTAGCTTCAGAGTGAGAGATTGAAAGGGTACAGCAATATTAATTCATGGATGGGTGATTTTTTCAATCAAACGAAAGTGTAATTGATCTAGTCAAGAGTAAAGACTCGTAACAAGAAATATGTATAACTGCATAAAATATATTTGGCAGTGTATTTACAGTAAATGTGCAATATGGCCTATCATATTTTAGGCTTAAATTTCGGATTTGGTTATATCTTAAACAGCCTTTTAATTAGAACTAGATTTCGCCATAGATAAATTCTTTTACGCAGTTTGTATTTTTATACCTGTCTGCTCATCTATTTCTCATCTCTTTGTCACTTACTTATTCCTTGCCCTCCTGCCCATATATGAAAATTCGCTGAACATAGCGCCCGTCTGCATTCGACATTTCTGCGAATATTAAACTCGAGCAGACATTTTCTCTGTAGTCTGACCTTTTACCGCGACCTACTGACGTGGGTCCTGTTGAACGGTGACGTCATCATTTGTTTTGGAGGCTGGGGCGAGGCGGGCAGCGCGCGGTTTGGTGTTGGTAGTTCTGAAAGGGGTCGGAGGGAGAGGTCACAATATTGCTAGTGAAATGGTTTTGTGGGGGAGGGGGTTGGTAAAAGAATTATGATTGGATTTTGTACAAAGGTATATGTCTAGTTTTAGGTTATGGCAAGCTAGCCAGGTTAGGTTAAGTTTTTTCCTACAACCTTAGCGTTTACTTATTTTTCTTTTCTGGGAGCTATTCAAGAAATTACAGGCTTTCGTACCTAGTGAGGTATCTTTGCTGAATTTAAATTCCGCTACAAAATTAAAAGATATTTTTTTACTTAAACTTAGCTTTCTTCTTCTACATGCATTTAAGTTTTAATAAAGAGAGAGAGAGAGAGAGAGAGAGAGAGAGGGAGAGGGAGAGGGAGAGGGAGAGGGAGAGGGAGAGGGAGAGGGAGAGGGAGAGGGAGAGGGAGAGAGAGAAAGTATATCTTAGTTTAACCAGACCACTGGCCTGATTAAAACAGCTCTCCTAGGGCTGGCACAAAGGT
>NC_089753.1:42886412-42888912 GCF_040412425.1 Macrobrachium rosenbergii | reverse complement strand
TACGTTTTCTTTAAGTAAAAGGCGATAAGAAAATTACGAAAACTCCAAACATTCTCTCCATGTTTCCATGGTACTGAACTTCAGTTTCTTTAAGGTAACACGTGAGCCTACTGACAGGGTCTTATATTCCTATCCATTCTTTAAATTTGTTCTTGTAAAGCAATCATCTATACTATTAAAGTCTGTCTAGACAAACACGCGCTCGTATTCATTGTATATGAAACACACACACGTGAGAGCCTATATATGTGGGCGATATTCATATAAGCCTATCATTTTATGCATGCATGAATTCATATACGTATGGCACACGAGAGAGAGAGAGAGATAGATAGAGAGAGAGAGAGAGAGAGAGAGAGAGAGAGAGAGAGAGAGAGAGAGAGAGGTAAAAACATTACACTAATCGAAAGAATGAAGTATATTGGGCGTTGAACGCAAAGCTTAAGGAAACCAAAGCCACGGCCTCCGATACACCGAGAAAGAATGACTTTATTCCGCGGAATAAAATCCACCACGTCGGTAACGTAAGCCGGAGTTAATGAAAGCCTTGCCCACCCAAATGGAAGTTATTAGTTTCAGTTAATAGAAATATGACCACCGGCCTGTTCTGGGATCAAGACGAAATCTGATAGTTTTTTCTCCCTCTCATTTTTTATGTGATGTGTTTGTTTACCAGAGTAAAAGAACCGTTTACTTGAGTACAAGTGTTTGTTTGTTGTTTTCTTATATCGGGGTTGAATTCTGTAAAAAACGGAGGGTTTTTTACGTTACACTTGCATGACATTTTATAGGAATGACATCACTACCATTCTTCGGCTCCTAGCTGCAACCTCTTTCGTTCCTTTTACTGTACATCCGTTCATATTTTTTTCCTGTCATCTGACTTTCCACCCTCTCTGACATTTGTTTCATAGTGCAGTTGCGAGGTTTTCCTCCTGTTACATCTTTCAAGCCTTACTGTTAATTTCCGTTTCAGCGCTGAATGACCTCATAGGTCCCAGCGCTTGGCCTTTGGTCTAAATCCTATATTCTTATTATAGTGATTTGTAATTTTTATTTATAACTGACGTAAGAATTTTTGTCTGGCTATGAAACTTTAGGTAATACCAAAACAGAAAAATCATCCTAAATTAATAGATTTCAAGAGGTTATGATGTATGTTGCAGTACAGGAGTGTAGATTTTGCACTAGTTATATTGTTCTTTAATCTGAAGATTTAATAACTGATTCTGATGAATTCAAAACTCAGTTGCATATTGTTTGTGGATATTCAGTACCATTTTTATACATCGAGTCGGTGATAATACCAGACCTCACATTCAGATATAAGCTTATTAAATAACTTTCAAGACTTTTGCCTTATTGAGATTAATGAAGAGACATTACCAGAATTATATAGAAAGTTCCGAATGCCTGGAAAATAAGCCTTCTCAACTTTAGTAAACAGCTAGCATTGATCAGATGGAGGAGGAAAAAAGCTTTGATATAATAGAATCTATCTTTTAGGCTTCTAAGTAATGACACTTCTAGGAAATGGAGTTCAATTTATTGCCTAGCAAATGGAAAAACTTTCCTTTCTACCCAGTTTACGTTAATAGTAGACAGTTTGGGGACAAAAAGTAGTCACCATTCCGGTAAGGACAGAGGAGGAATGTATTAGTATTTTTTTGCATGCTTAAGTTCGTGTGTGGTCGGGTTTATGGGTCAACTTAGAGGCCAACTTAATGCCCGTATCGTAACCTAGGCTTATGGGAAAACAGGGAATAAAGAAAAGGTAAAAGAGGAGGCGGATAAAAAAGATTTAGATGTAATTCTTCGGAAGAAGGACGTTTACAAGAATCGTAAGAAACTTGGCTTAGGAGGATAATTTTTCAGTCTAGTGTATCAAGCGTGTCAATCATGTCAATCGTCCTGTCAGTTATTTTCTGTCCTCATTACGTCCTTTGGGAAGGGTGCATTCCTGATATTTCGATCTCTGGAATATTTGATGTAAGCAGCTTGTGACCACGATAACTGGAAGTTTTCAGTCTCGGGAAATTAAGAAATTACGCTTTTGTATTCGTGGACTGATCCGAGCCAGAATCCTAAGAGGCAGTACTGTTACGAAATTATTTTTTTTTATTTTATTTCGATATTGAGCTTCTGACGTGAAAGGATTTACTGGGTCCAGTCGAAGGAAGAATGGGCAGACTGATAAACTAATGGATGAACTAAACTAAATTGGTAAAATGCTATTGATGTACTCAGATTTTACTTTTCCACCTTGTTATAAGTCGCTCCTGGTTATTTTTTAAACTAAAATATTAAGTCAGTAAAACTTTACTATGAAACAAAGCAAGTATAGATTTGTTTATTTTTCGTTTATTTTCACCATGGAAACGGCTGCCTATCTGACATTTCTCTCGCCTCTATACATTTTATTTCCCATTTTTACGGCCGTGTTCGTTTTATTGATAATGAACCGCACAGAACGAACCCCCATTTGCTCTTTGTGCATCGT
>NC_089753.1:42878912-42881412 GCF_040412425.1 Macrobrachium rosenbergii | reverse complement strand
TATTTTGTCGCAATGTTATCTCGGAACTGTTGCACAAGCAGAATCATTGGAATAGTTTCTCCGGCTGATTTCAATTTCCTTGTAGGTTGTCCTTGGTTATTTGATACATGTGGAAAATTGTTGACGGATAAAAGGTGTAAAATTAATTTTGCACAAATGCCGTGATTATGCATCCTTGTACGCAAGTAGAATGTTTATAGTTTGATTAGAGTGGGTAATGTTTAATCATTTCTACCGCTGTAAATGTCAGTATATTAATGTCTTAAGTAAATGTTCGCTACAGGTAAAGGAGATGTGACATTTGTAATTATTACATGGGGTTGGTATTGTGTCATAGGTCCCAGCACTTGGCCTTTGGCCTAAATTTTATATTCGAAATTATTTTCCAGTTGGTATTGTGATGTATCAATGTCTGAGAAAATATTTGGCTTTAACGTGAAAATACGGGCAATTATCATCATGCATTTTCACGAGAGAGAGAGAGAGAGAGAGAGAGAGAGAGAGAGAGAGAGAGAGAGAGAGAGAGCTGGGAAAAGCCTAGCTCGCTCTTACTAATTGCCGTAAACTTCTTTAAGTCTCCGAAGAACCGGTGAAAAAGTGAATCTTCGGCATCTGTGTGTAATTGGGCTCTTGCAGTGATTATGAACTTTGGAGACTTCGAAATATCAAACTTGCTCGTTCGCTATTTGTGCTAATTTAAGGTAATTAGGGAGCGTTTAATTGTCTTGTTTCTGCGGATTCTTGTCAAAAGTATGATTCTTGAGGTAAGGAGATAGAAAGTTGCTTCAGTCAGCTTGCCTGAGGTTTTCTTGTTGCACGGTTTTTGAATTTGTTTAAAAGAGAATTTTATGTCATTTTCAAACGCTATGCCTACTGCCTTCATTTCATTTTCCCTCGTTTGTCTGTGGTTTCAAATACTCTTTATGTACGTGTATATATATATATATATATATATATATATATATATATATATATATATATATATATATATATATATATATATATATATATATTTATAATTTTTTGTCTGCTATTTGCATTTGTGTTTTAACAAGGTCTTCTGATCATGGCTGATTTTCTCTCAAAGCATACGGAAGTGGAAGTTTGCTTAACAGGATAACGGCCTTTTTGTATGAATAATCATTATATTCAGGAAGGAGACTCTCCTAAAAATGTTTTATAAAAAAATGGTTACATCCGCAGAGTTTGGTTCTGAATACATTGAGAAACTTCATTATAAATTAAACTCTGCTGATGCAGCCTTAATTTTAAATGAACAGTAATTAGAAAGTCCCGCTTCTTTTGATATGCAATTTTAGAATGCATTTCAGTGTTTGGGCCATTCAATCACTGGCAGCTGGTGACTAATTTAAATGCGGCTCATCAGTAGCTCGTAAATTACTTACCGAGAGTTTCTTTACCTTTTGTGCCGCTCATCTGAAACTTTTGTAACTGCACTATGGACAGTTAAGTTTTTTTTTTTTTTCACAGGAGTGAAATTAATATTGCGAAGTTGATGAGAGATTTTTTAAAGTCTCGAACTGTCGACCTAACCGCGCAACAACTTCTCGCTGCTGGGAGAAAGGGAGCTGGTGATTGGTACAATACAAGTACATACCTACCGGGGTCTAAAAGAAGACACAGGGCAGCCGATCGAGACTACGGCCTACCCCAAAGCCAAATCAAAGCCCTTCAAAAGAAGGCATCGTGCTTACCCCATACAAATGGGAAAAAAGCACGTTAAAAGAAGAAAAAATGAGAGATTTTTAAAGAATACAGTGTTCTTAAATCTCAGTCTGTTCAGATATTTTCTCGAATGAGAAAATTGTTGTCAATGAGAAGTTTTCAGATCACACTGAAATCATTCTAGTTACGTAACGGTATCTATTTTCTCTCTCCTCATGACACCATGATATCTTAGCAGAATATCGAAAACTCTTTATAACACTCTTAATAAACGTGGACAGCAATATCATTGTTGTGCATAATGCTTCAATGTTTTCCTAACCATTGAAAAGACTTTTAATCTTACTTAAATATGCTCTCAGTTTCGCTTTTTATAACAGAATTAAGAACCGTTTCCCCTCTTTTGATAAAACTTCTTTCTCCATTCACTTTATTGTGCAGCCACCTGGAAAGCCGAATCTGGGAAAACAACTCGGTGAAAAACGGTTTCCCCATCTCCGTTATATACCGTTTTATCATCTGAGTCCGTTGTTGCTAAACTATATAAAATAGGCGTCACTCTTGCAAACTTGTATTTCAGAAAGCTCTACCTAGCTCCCGCCCTTTCCTCTGAAATGATTTGACCCACCGATGCCACACAAAAGTGAGGAAATTCTTCCCTGCTCCTAAGGGTACAAATCAATCTCTGTTTGGCAACACTGGCCGTGTGGCCGCGTTCGATAACGACGAATGCCTTGATGTTTAGTTAAGTTGTGTGCCCGCGTCCGATAACGGTGAAAGTGCTTCGATGCTACCGAGAGGCTACAGCCTCATT
>NC_089753.1:42793912-42876412 GCF_040412425.1 Macrobrachium rosenbergii | reverse complement strand
GTTGATGACAGAAAAAGTCTAGATTTTTTTTTTTCATTTGCTTCCTGTTTACGCAAGACAGTTATTTACATGTAAATAGGTCCCCAGCTTTGACTAAACAACAAAACTTTGGCTCTTAAAACTTTGCAAACTCTGTTTCCTCTGCAGAAAAATTATATAAGCCAGAAATTAACTTGGAGGCCAAGAAAATGAAGAAATCTTATTCATCACGGTCATAATCATCATTTTGGGTTAATATTTGAGACCCAGTTTACGCGTCAGTTGTAGTATTAAGATTTCCATGAATAATTAGCTTGTCTGTCATAACGTTTCTGAATGGAATGCCTTCAGTTCGGCGGGAGAAAGACAGAAGGGGGAGGGGGAAGGGGGGGAGGGAGAGAGAGAGAGAAATTCGTGCTAGACTTCCAAATTACATAGACCTTCAGGTACATTTGACTGATGAAAAGAAAGAAAATACATGTAAACTGTATTAACTTCAACATTTAGGCAGCTATTTGGTTTTAGTTACTGATTGGATATATAGAACTTATGCCAAAGGCCAAGCGCTGGGACCTACGAGGCCATTCAGCGCTGGAACGGAAATTGACAGTTAAAGGTTTGAAAGGTGCAACAAAAGGAAAACCTCGTAGTTGCACAATGAATCAGATGTTAGGAGAGGGTGGAAAGTAAAATGGAAGGAAGAGAATACGAACAGAGGTATAGACAAAGGAACGAAAGGGGTTACAGCTAGGGGCCCAAGGGCCACTGCAAAGAACCTTAAGTAATGTCTACAGTGCGCCGCGTGAGGTGCACTGACGGCATTACCATCCTACTGGGTGGTTTTAGTTATTTGTCCAGCCATTTATATATACCTCATATATTTTCACCACTTGTTCGTTTTTATGTAAATTACTCTAGACTATTTATCCACTCATTTGCTGGTTTACGAGTATTCGTATTCTAAACGAGCGGGTTTTTCTTGCCGTCTTATGTTCAGTATTTACTAACGTAATTTGGAACATAAAGTACAAAACGTGAATATTACAACCTCATGTTTTCTGTGAGTACTTCAAAGCACCATTTCAATTGACCTTAGGGGATCCGGTTATCAGAGGAGAGAGAAAATTAGAACATGAAAAAAATTTTGAAGTAGGAGGACAACAACATAGCACACAACGAGGCTCATAGTGCATACTGTTGGCAATATTTCCTTTCAGGTTACAGAAAAGTTGCGGAGAACCGTAAAGGTTTGACTTTGATGAAAATACAACGTCCACCGATTACGGTTGATTACCTACTCAAAATTGTGCTCAGTTGCTCAATCCAGATTGCACCCCGATTGCGTGATTCAACTCATCTCTCGATTGCCTAACACAGATAAGTTTTGCAGTTGCCCGATCCAGGTGGTTCATCGATTATCTGGTTTAAAAACCTAGTTTTCCTTTCCTAAAACTTTTAATTGAGATGTCGGGAATGTTTCTTGCTTATGAGAGCCGTCTCTTTCGTATTCCTCTGGAAATAATGTGAATTTGATAAACTTCCTCCAGAAGAGTTCATAGTTTGAGCACAGTTCACAAGGAGAGTCATTTAATCTAGCTTGAAAAACTTACAAACTTATACGATTAAGTTACTCTCGTTTTTCTCTCTTTTTCAAGGGTTCCATAGCAGATAAATTTTCGTTGTGTGTTGATTTCTTTCTTTGGCTTTTTATTTAATACATATTCATTTTTTTTAAGCCATGAACTCTGTTTTTAATCTGTCTTTTCTTCATCCGTACTGCTATCCCTAAGGTAAGGGGTCGGTTGCTTTGATGTTTCTTCACCAGGTTTTTCTGAGGAAAGCATCATCTTCTGTTAAACATTTCTTCTCCAACTCCTCTTTCGCTTCATCGTGCTGTCTAATCCTTTGTCTCCCTCTCGACCTTCTGCCTCTAAAAGGTTCTGCCTAATCCCCATTCACTCCCTCTTCACTCATTCTTACCACATGCCCATGCCATCTCAGCCTCAACACACTTATCATATCAGTAAATCCCACTCAGCATCCTCATTTGTAAAATGTTCCACCCAATCCTCCTTCACCCTGTCTTACCACATGCCCATACCATCTCAGCCGCAACACACTTATCATATCAGTAAATCCCACTCAGCATCCTCATTTGTAAAAGGTTCCACCCAATCCTCCTTCACTTTATCTTACCACATGCCCATGCCATCTCAGCCTCAACACACTTATCATATCAGTAAATCCCACTCAGCATCCTCATTTCTGAAATGTTCCACCCAGTCCTCCTTCACTCTATCTTACCACATGCCCGTACCATCTCAGCCTCAACACAATTACCATATCAGTAAATCCCACTCAGCATCCTCATTTGTAAAAGGTTCCACCCAATCCTCCTTCACTTTATCTTACCACATGCCCATGCCATCTCAGCCTCAACACACTTATCATATCAGTAAATCCCACTCAGCATCCTCATTTCTGGTCGCTCTAGGTTCTGTCCCTCTTACCTTCTTAATGGCCATGTTTCTGAACCATACATCGTCACTGGTCTGTTTACGGCACAACATAACTTCATTTTCAGTTTCTTAGGCATTCCTTTGTCACACACTAACCCAGATGCTTCCATTTATTGCCCCCAAGCTGCTTTTATCCTGTTTTCAGCCTCAGCTTCACACCTTCCTTCCTGAATTAAAGTAAATCCAAAGTATTTGTCTCTAGCTATTTTAAATATAGGACTTTTCTATCTTGTACAAATAACCTATCTCCTCACTGCTTACTGGACACCATAACCTCAGTGTAGCCATAATCAGTACAAACAGAAATGGGTAAGCGCCGATCCTAGATGTAAACAAACTCCAACTTCAAACATCTCTGTTTTGCCGTTACTGTATTACTGATGTCTTCATTAATTTATTCATTATTTCAACCAGTCTAACCTTGGTATTCTGTCAAATGTCTTTTCCAGATCTGTAAATGCACAACAGAGTCTTCGATTACTTTCCAACCTCGTATAACTTTTTATCATCAAGACATCATCAGCTTTCCCTCTCTCTCTCTCTCATGAAAATGCACTGCTTTTCACCAGTCTTCAAAATCGTTCGTTACCTCTCATTAAGTATAATTCAACAGATGTGTTAGTTTGATTCCTCCGTAATTACCACATTCCATAAGTGTATTTTCCTTTTTATGTAAACACATTCACCATCAGACTTTCTTCCTACGTCATTTGACGTTGCTTCCTCTTCCCATTTGCCCTAACAATTCAGTATCCATTCAGTAGTCCAAAGCTGAACGACTCTCTTGAAACCATTGTTAATCTGTGTAGTGGAACTATCATACAATCTTAAAATTCAGCATAATTTCTCGTTTAATTGCCCCTTGAGTGTAAAACTATCACGTACGAACATCAGGCTTACCATTAATTGTCTTTTTCATGTCTTAAATTTTAATCATTTTCACCCAAGGGGTTTCATTGCTGTACTGTTCACAATACAGTATTCCGTCCCTTTTCATATGACTATAATTCTCATCTCCATACGTTGTATAAGGTCGATTATAATTCTCCAGTCTGTGTGGGGTTTTGTTGCTGTTGCTTTATTTATTGCTTTCCCCCGACTTTGTCATTAATAAGAGATCTTGAAAATTTACAGCTCACCAAAGACATGACAGGGAAATGTAAGTTTCAAAGAGCCACTTATGTCACTTTCCTTTCAAAGTGCAAACCTTCCCCACCCAGTAAAAAAAAAAAATAATCTGGCCAGAAAACAAAATCTGCCAAAGAAATATTTCTAGAGTCGTTGTGCATTATGAATATTAAAACAACATTTCTGCTGAAACCTGGATGAATTTTTCAAGGCTGATTTTAGGTAAAAATGTGACTGCAGTTATAAATTGTCTCCAATTATGTTCGTTATATACATTTCATTCATATTTTCACTGTAGTTGCTTAGACTATATTTTTAAATGCTTTTATTTTATTCTGCAAAAAATAAATTCGACAAGTTTCCTATTCATAATTTTTTTTCATTTAGCCTTATTAATTTATTTGTGAAGTCACTTATAAATCTGTTGAGTACAGTTGAAGTCCCTTTATCCCTTGCCTCATATACAGTAAAATCACTCTTCAGTTCATGAGAACAACCTGGTATATTTTCAGGAGCAGTATTAAAAAGCCTCGTTACAAAAATATCATAGTTTATTTCTAACATGTATATACAGTCAATTCGCACACTTCAGTAGCAATATCGAAAATGATGCAAGGACACCATAGTAATGCAGGCACAACAAAATGAGATATGTCTTACAAATCACAATAACACACCTCCATGATTTTTTTATTTCTTATTTATCAAGAGTTTATGCATATGCAGTCGTTCCATGCTTTGCTGAATTCTCTCAAGTCTCGTGTATATCAGTGATTGCAAATGACGATTAGAGCCTCTCGCTTTGATTCTAATCCCAAAATTAAAATCTATGATTTTTTTTCCTCCCATTTATCTTTGAGCTTAACTGCAAATTGTTTTCGTGTATATATTCTTGAGCCATTAGAGAAATTATACTCTTATACTTTTGGTCTTCAAGATCGTTCATGTCAACACGGACTTCAGAAAGCAGCATTGCACTTTCTACTACATATTTTATATTTGTATAAAAAAATTCACTTCCACTTACATGATACATGTCACCATAAATAAGAGAGCAATTTAAGAAAGCTTTAATGAGCCGTCACAGAGAGAGATCAAATCTTATTGACAGATCACATCTACACTGGGATTATTTCAAGGGTATTCGTGACTGAAAAATGATCCCTTAATTGACACAAACTTTTTAGTATTGTCTCTCGACTATAAAACTTCACACAACGTAATGGATGTCAAACTAAGTATTGCAAATCATTAGCCGTTTTGTCCATAAAACCTCTCTCTCTCTCTGTTATCTGGCTTGAAGTTGCTGCCTTCAATCATATAATGAAGAATTTCTCTCTAGGATTCATTAATGCTGGGATAGAAAATGTCATAAAATGTCTGCTAGTAAGAGATAGGATGCCAGCTTTTTTTTTAGGGGGGCAAAAGGCTTAAAGTCTGTCCATGGTTTTTTTCTAAGCTTTGCAATATACAAAATATCATCTTCAGCAAATTTCCTCTTGAAAAAGTCTTTGACTATACAATGAAGATATTAAAAAACTTATCCTCTGGAGTCTGGTTTCAAAAATCCATAAAAAATAAATTTCTTGAAAGGCACAACACAGATGTTCGTCATATAATACATACAGCATTGACCATATGTAGCTGGAAGGGTGAATAACTGGATTTCAAGGAGAAATTGACTTTCATTATATGAATGAAACAAAACTCTTGTTATTGAGTCCACAAATGACATCATCAGGTGCCCAACATGTTGCACACACTGACTTACCAACATTACTTTAGGAAAAAAAAAGTCGACCAATATTGCAAATATATATATATCATTCGAAGGCTGCAAGATATATTCATATATATTTATAGTGTTGTAGTAAGTGTTTCATTAATTATTGCAACACAACGCATTGCTTTGTGAAGGAGTATATTTGAAAGGTTTATCATTAGAAATCAATAAATTAAATAAGTTTGACAGTGAAACAAAACAACCATTTCTTGTCCAGAAGTGGGAAAAAAATATCATTTCTTGACAGTGGAAATACATTCGCACCTGGGGTACATTTTCCTGGCTAGGAGTCAGAGTATTTTTCCTCTTGGAGCTGAAACTTTCACGTCGAGCAGAAAAAACACTTTCTCTCCTAGCTGGGTAAGGTATTATTACAACTAGCACTGAAACCATTGTTTTTTTTCTTTGAGATGTAGTAACTTTCCCCACTAAGCGGCGAAAAACTTGTCTTTGGAAATATGAAAATGTTCCTACGGATGGGGAAACGTTTCATTCCCACTTCAACATTAATTTCCTTCAAACTGGGAACAATTTTTACCCAACAGAGGCGGGGAAAAATATTGTAACTGAGGGATTAAACCTTTTATTACATCCTGTTGCTTAACATATTTTTCTCCTCTTAGTGAGGAATACCTTTGTTATATGACAGAGTAATTTTTGTCACACTTAAACAGTGCACGATTCTATCTCTTAGTAGTGAAACAGGTTCCCTTGACGATTGTCTCAGAGAAATATGATCTAGTAACGACTGTATTCTGAGGCGTCTCTTAGTACCACATAGTCTTCTTCATTTCCATTATGGCAACACTGTATACAGTACTATATGGTAACGCTTGAATTAACAGGTTATAAACACGTAATGAGAAAAGTTTAGGGTCTCCATAAATAATTGTGTTAATTTTTATTTCTTTCAGGTGCGGTCCATTGAACTGTCTGTAATTCAAGAAACAGAGGGCAGTTTAAGAATGAAAACAAGCCACAAAAAGTAGCAGTTGACCGAATAAAATAACAAGGTTACGAAAGGTACAGTTTCATTCACGAGCTTCTCCTCTTAGTAATACAGTAGTTGTAGATTATAGTTGTAAATTTAAGTGGGGAAAGGGATTGGGGAGAATTTCTGACATTACCAGTGTTATTCATATTTATAAAGGAGAAGGTACCCCTGTATATTTTCTTTGTCAGCCATTTATGCACACAATTTATCATCGTACACAAAACCAAAATATGTGCCAGTGTAAATTCTGCGTCAAGGGAGTTACTATCATATCGAAGTCCTCTGGATTACTTGGGAGAAAGGCATAGATATTTTATAACAAGACTGAATAAATGACAGCTAATTTCATACTACATTGGTGATCTGAATTTTGCAGGAATGGTGGAACCGTCGTACTATTTACTTTTTGCCCTGCATCAAATTACACAATACTGTTTAAACCCTGATGATGGCAAGTGTTCTTGAAGCAATGTGACGGCGATTACATCCAATGAACTCACGTCGGTTTTGGGAGCTGAAAAGAACCTCTCGTCACTGAATTGGGAGAAGTGGAGAACTTCCCTCGTGAATCCTCGCTTAGTCTGCTACCCATACCATCTTGTGGTCTAACCCTAATCCAATGGACTTCGATATGCCCAGTGGTAGTGAGCGTATAACCTCAGTCGCAGTTATCATTCAGTAAGTTTAGTTTTATCACAGGAAACATTAAGTTATAGCATTCGTATTTTATCATGTTTACATCTAAGTCTAATATTAATAATTAATAGCATGTCACGGGTGTCCACTCTATCAACAAATGAGTTTTTATTCTTTGTTATTAAGATATGAAACATCTATTTATATATACAGGCCTAACAATGCCTATTGCCCTTATACACTGTGTTAATGAAGGAAGGTGCAAAGTAATATGAGTATCTGGCATTTGCCGTTCTCAGAGGGAGTGTTCTTCATGCTAAAAGGTTCTAAAAGTAGGTTTATATAAAACATTTTTTCTCACAATCCTCGTTTTCATCAAGGCCAAGAAGTCAGATTCAAGTGTGACTTTTTATTTATGACAAGTCTTCAAGCCATGAATGAACTGGGGCGCTTAAATTCTTTTTTTTTCTGTCATGTCAGATGCAGCTTTGGATCACGAATATTTATTCCTGAAGTCCTTTCAGCAGAAGGAATCCCTTGAGGAAGGTTTAAACACCACATTAAAGCATAAAGGTGAGAGGTGCGTTGAACCTCTTTTTAACACAAGTTTTCATTGAGTTCATTTGTTCAGGGGTAATCTGGCCCTCTAGCAATGGTAGTGGTAGGAGAAGTAATGGTAGAAGTGGTGGTAGTAGTCGTAGTAATAGTAGTGGTAGTTACAGATGTAATAGTATTATTAGTACTGTACTGTTTGAGGCATTTCAGGTGTCAAGTAACGACACAATGACACTTGCTCAAAAGTGCATGAGGTAAGTGTCCTTTATTCATAGTAAATGTATACTGTTCAGTTTATACAGCACACTGGAATATCAATTGCCTTCTTATATAAAATCTGTGACCAAATTAATTTCTCGAATAACCAAAAATATACGTTTTATGTACAGTAGCTTCCAATGATAAAATATTCAATGAAAGAAACAGAAAAACGAATCGAACAAAACTGTCATCAAATGCAGTATATATTATATATCCTATTATGCGTCTATGAGCCTTATTATTCTAGGACACAAATGAAACATGAACCTTCTATGAATCGTCAGGAATTCTCCATCTTCGAAAGAGTAAAAAGTCCATCTAACGACAGAGTTCCCTTCCTTGGTTTATTATTATACCCAACACGTAATAATAAGTAATAGGCAGTTATGAGTGTGGTCGTCATGACTAGCGCAGTTAAAAGATTGAAAATGCAACTGTAAAACTGTCTGATATGTACAGTAATAAAATTTATACAAACATACATACAAGTATATATACACAAGGTCTGAAGCATTGTTTGTTTTTTTTTGTAAAGAAGCATAAAAGTTTTACCATCTTCGAGCAAGACTAAAAAAACTCTCGTTTTAGTCAGCAGAATATAACGTATGTACAAGACCATGTATTCCTTTGTTTTACATAAATTGTTCCTCTCACCGTTTACATTTTTAACACAACTTTGTGAAACAGTACTAAATTTCCATAAAACATAGTGAACCACCTACTGTATAATCACTGTACTTTTCTTTCGATAACTGTTATCTGTAGCGACTAGATTATTCCATTTATAAAATTCAAGGTCTATCATACTATCCCTCACCCCTTGAACACTTTTACTTTACATTCTGTATAAAATGTACACAGTAGTACACCATTTTCTAAATAATGTACACAGTCAATAATAGAATTGCGGTACATTCACTGGATTCTTGGAACACAACATATTACTGACATGCAAGAAGGTATAGAATTCCTTATATCCATTGTTGTCTACCTCCGGGGGAGATTCCCTAAAAAGGCGATATAGAAGGCTGGGGAAGAAGTCATCCATTGTGAAATCTATTTACTCGACACTCAAAAAATTTTTTGTATCGTTACTGTCTGAGTTGTCTACCTTCTTGGGAGGAGAACAGAAGTTTTTTGTTGTAGAAGCAGACGTCACCTTCGAAGCTGTTGCAGACGCCCCTCAGTGCTGGCAACCCACCGTTTATTTCTTCCTCTTCCAGGTTCTGAATGTCACCTTCGGAGAGTGTGTGCGTCCCCCTCAACTGCGGAACAGTCCGCCTTCGTTGCAGGCACATATCCAAACCAAAGTTGGTGTAGGAGGACCTCCTGGAGATTGGCGCACACGCCCTCTGGAGGTTCTCCAGCAGACCTCAGGTAACCGGAGAGTAGCCTAAATTCTTACGCTGCAGGAACATGTGGATCTCCCGGAAGGTGGGTCGATCAGCATCAGAGCGTTTCCAACATTCTCGCATCAGGTCGTAAATTTCCTTTGGGCAGTTGGCTGGCTGGGGGAGCAACACCTGAAAAAGAAAACTTGATTACAACAAGCATAAAGTATGGCTACATGTTCTTTAAGTTCTTATTTGGGATTCAGATATCCAGATGAACCAGCATGTTCTTCAAAATTTACCAATCTCAGAAAAACACGTCTCATTAACATCAATATTGGTGGGTGTAATTTAACAGTAAAGAGGGGATTGCGATATAAAATTATTTATGAAGTAACCCTTCGTTTTGCTGATAAGTATCTTAAATAGGATGATTAGCATACTGGAATTACTATTAGCTGTTTAGTATGTTGCACGCTCAAATGCAAGCTAAACTATAGGGTCTTATCAACTACAAGGCCAGACCCCAAAGCATTTTTGGTAATTTGATGGGATTTGTATAAACCTCACATGAATTGATTTTAGGAGTGCTTAGGCATATTTGTAGCTAGTAACTCAAGACTATAAACCCCTTTAACTGTAGTATGACAATTCAATATGATGCTCTGTAATTTCAACTTGTATGATTTTAAGATATTACTAGTATGATTTTAAGATATTACTAAAATGTTTAAATGGCTGTAATGTCATTTATGAAACTTGAACATTTTGCCAGGGTTTATTTACTTCAAAATGACATCTGCAATGAGTACAAATAATACAGAGTAGTGGCCCATGATATCAGTTTTGGAATGAAGTCATGAGCATTTCACATTTCTTTTTCCACAGGGTTGTACATCACTCCTTTTCTACACAAAACTGAAGATATAGTCAAAATACTGACATGAATACAATACTGACATGGATACTGATATGATTACGACTACGATCTCCCTAGATTTAGCTGGAGGTAAGTTTTGGCATTTAGTCTTCATTTCATGCTCTTTAAGCACCTTCGAGTAAATTTAAGAAAAATTTGCAATGAATTCATTTTAATCTTTGCTCTTAATAATGAGAAAGTAATGTATACTAAAGAAAAATCCCCAAGAATGGAAACTAAAGAGTAGCAACTAACTCTCATTTTGTCTAAAATTGACCTTATTCTCCTTGCAATACACATGATGCAGAAGCATTTTCCCTCATTTTCATCTTGGTTTTACTTCCAAAAAAACTGTTTCCACGATAACAATCTCCCAGATACTTAGCCTGCCAAGTATAGTAATCTGAATCCCTGTTTGAAAAGAGTTATCATGTTTTACTTAATATTCTATTGTATTCCTACACAAATATAGATTTCATGGTTTTAATAAGCTGAAGATTGACACGAAAAGTGAGGTGCAGTCTTCCACTTCTCTGTATCTGCAGACTCGGTAATGTTTTACATGCTGTAGTGGACCATGCATTCAGCGTACTGAATGGCTGGCATGATGAAGTTTGAGATGTCACCAAATTTTTTGAGAAATATTCGTCTAGAGTAACTGGAGTTGCTAGTAGAAGGCCCAGTCACACACATTGTCATATGTATATTGTTAGTCATTTATATTACAAGGTTGTTCTTTTCTTGCTGTTGGTCATGTTGAAGACAAAAATGCCATGCCAGAAGTTTACCAACTTTATGAACCAGTATAGAAACAGTCGTTGTTGTATGTGCACTGGAAAGCACAGTATCAAGTGCTTTTATTGTAAGCATACTGGTTGAAGTTGAAGTGGGATTCTTAGTTTATAAACAAAATCTATATATTCACGGAGAACCTCTGGACGATATACTCCAAGAACTAGTTCCATGGTCAGTGCTTACTACCCAAAATTAATGGACTCCCTTTATGTTAGTCAAGAGAAATGAGGACATTGCTATCATCCTACTGTTCCTTGTTGGCTGTAGGACTGGAGCCTCCTTTAAATGGACCCATTTCTAACTTCACCACAAGATCTTCTGTTCTACAATGCATCTTGTTAAGTTTTATACCTGACCTGCAGGAAGGTAGAACCTTCGCAATATCCAACTTGACCTCATGATAGTTCCTTAAAGTCCGCCATATTTTCTGAATCAGATAAGAGAATCACAGTGGCCTCCTCAGCAGGAAACATCAAAGTGATGGTCTCAAATAGATCTTAATAATATCCCATGGTTTACCAAAGGGCATTTACTTGGTGGTCTCCCTTCATTTTCATTATACTGAAGTGGGTTTATCCATTTCATGATGAATGAAACTGAATGAAAAATAAGATTGGTGGAAAAGCTGCACACAAGTTTGCAAACCAACACAAGATCTTAGTTGTTACCTGAGTGCCACCTAGTGGTAGCACCTAATACCTTCCAAGTTTTGGGTGTGTATGAATTTGTGAAGATGGATGAAAGGCAAAGTTACAGTAATGTGTTTGCAGATGAAACTAAAACGTTAGGTTTTGGCTCAAAGTTACTAACCTTGTACTGACAAGAAAATAAGAAAACAATCCTGCTAATATAGGTTGTGAAAACTCCATCCTTAGTGCAGGTAAGAACCCCTACATCTACCGACTTAAAAAAATATAAAGGATCACTTTAAAATATTGGCATCAAATCCACTTATGGGAGACAGAGGGTGCTGACTATCTTGTCAGTTGAGCTGACCTTTGAGAATGCTCCAAAGTGGTTCTCCATCAGGGTGCTGTGATCTCATTTAGCTCATAGTATTTTGGGGTTGAACAACCTGATTTGCAAGTTGGGGAGTTCCTTTGCCTCTAACAGACTGAGCAAATTCCTTTCCTTGCTGCTATCATGTCAGAAGAGGTACTATGTACTGAGAACACAGAGGCCACTCTTTAGGAAGATGTAATTTTTTGCTGCAGAGGCTACTGCTTTGGAAACAGTATCCATGATGTGTCTTCAGATGGTCTCATGGCTTGACTTTGGATGAACTTTGCTGTGTCAAGCATCTCGTCTCAGAGCAACAAGGTATTCCTTAGGAGGTTACTGGTGTCAAGAGGTAAAGCCCTGCCTTCCTGGTATGCCAGAACACCAGTAGGCAGACTTGGTTCTAAGGAGAGACATGATGGTTGAGCATAGAATTTCAGAGCCCCAAGAGTCTCTGATCAAGAGGCTTGTTTTTAAACCTTTGGGTTTGAAGGCGGCTTCTCTTCAGAAACCCAGACAAGTTATACCTTAGTCTTCTTCCTTTAAGAAGGGTGGGAAGTCTTCCCAGGTCAATTCTCCTCATCCCTCTGGTGGTGCCAAGAGGGGAGAAAGAGGGGAGTGGGGTCGCTGAGGAAGGCAACCCCCTTCTTTGCCAAGAGTAGGGAGTTGCCTGTCTTGCCACTGATCTACGTGGCAGGAGCAAGGAGAGAAGTTTTTGGTTGTAAATGTCCTTTGGGAAGATTGCATCTGTTCAAGGATGTTTGTCCTCCCTTGTAGGATACACCAAATGCATTCTAAGACCCTGTCCACACTAGCTGGCACTGCCCGACGGGCAAACGCTGTTCCCATAACCGTTCCACTATACTGACCGACCGAGTATGGAGCCAGAACGATGCGATTGTCTGGTAACACTGCTTCAGAGGTGAGAGAAAATATAAACAGCTGGAAGTGCCCGACGGGCATGCCCGCTAGTGTGGACAGGGCCTTATTCAACCCTCCAGATCTGCGGGTGTCTGGTAAAAAGAGAAAAGGCACCGTATGTCACAAAGTGTTAGTAAGGCTACTGGAGGTTGGAGACTGGTGATCAACCTCTTTCCCTAGAACAAGTTTGTGTTAGACTTGTTTCAAGGTGGAGAGAGTATGGACAGTGTTGCAATCCATCAGAGGCTTCATGCTTTCAATACATCTGAATGATGAGCACTTTCAAGTACTCACTTATCAGACTACTCAGAAGTACCTCCACTTTGTCTGCAGTGGCGCCATCTATCAGTTCAAGGTGTTATGCTTTGGACAGCTGACAGCTCATCAGTACCTGGAAGTTTTGCTTAGTGCCAACTCAAACAGTATTTGCTTGTTGTGATACCTGGAGGATTGGTAGTCCTGGCTTCCTTGGAGGCACAGCAAGTTGGGAATTGTGATCAATTGGGAGAAGTCTGTGTGATCTTGTTCATATGCAGCAGGCCAAGTACCTGGATATACTCATGGATTTAACAGCGGAGAGCCTACCTAGTAGGCTTTTGAGTAAGCAAGTGCAGGGAGGCTGCGGCACAGTTCCCTGTCCCAGCAAGAAGTAGTAGCTTAGCTTTGGCAGGTGGTACTAGGTTATCTGTCATCTCTAGAGAAGTTCATACCTCATGGGCAGTGTCACTTTTGGTTGCTTCAGTGACAACTGAAGCAGTTCTGGAGCACCTTTCAGGATCCTCCTTCCTAACTCATTCTTTTGAATTGGGAGGTACAGGAGGACTAGGCCTGGTGGATAGACAACAGAAACTTCCTAGAGAGAGTTCCTTTGAACTCTCTCCACCTTTGGAAATGCTTTCAGATGCATTGAGGGATGGGTGGGGTGCACACCTGAGAGAAGAGTTTGTTCTAGGTGTGTGGCTGGAGTTACGTCATCTGCACATTGACATTCTGGAGATACAGCCAGCATGAAATTCTGGAGATGCAGCCAGCATGGCTAGCATATGCAAGCATTTTAAAAGCAGTTGAGTGGTTGCTCAGAAGTGTTGAAGAGCGATAACATGACCGTAATGACCTACACCAATCAAAAAGGGGGAATGGTGTCTCGGACTTTGTGTCGGTTGCCATTACAGATCACTGGTGAGGAGTTATGAGAGTCACCTATGCTTGATCTGTTCAAGACCAGGATGAACTGAAAGTGAAAGCTAATGATTTTCTGTTCTCCCTTTCCAGATCCATGGGTAATGACTGAAGGTACTTATCAACATCCCTGGAGCAACCTAGACATGTATGCATTTCCACTGTTCAGACTTCTCTTGCTGTGATAAAAAGTGTGCCACCCTGGATCATCTTCATATGACTCTGGTGGTTCCTCATTGGCAACAAAGTCAAGCAACATCCCAATCTACTGTCTGTTCTGCTTGAGCTAACGAGAGAGCTATCCCTGTGATACACCCTCCTATGTCAGCTGCACAGTTGCGTTACCATCTCGCAACTTCATGCTTGGAGGTTCTCCAGTGTCTCTTGCAAGAAAGAGGCTTTTCCTGCAGGGCTGCAGGGGAGTTGTCAGGGTACATTTGACATTCCTCAACAAACTGTTGCCAAGCAAAGTGGGCCATCTTTTGTGGTTGGCATTGCAAAAAAAAGTGTCTCTCCAGTCAAACAAGAGTATTCAGTGAGACATGCTGCTTTCAGTTTCTGCAGTAAAAGGCTATTATTTCTCAGCCTTGTCACAGGTTTTCAAACTGATGGAGCTAAACTTCTCTACTTTGTGTAATTGTCTATACTAAGATTTGAAGAGTCTTGCCCTCCTCAGAAACTCTGGTCACATGTGGTTCTTCAGAGCCTTACCAAGGTGTCCTTCAAGCAATTGCCTTGTGCTATGGACAGAGACCTTGCACTGGTTTTCTTTTCCTTTGGCTTATTGTTCTGCATTTGGAAGGGTGGAGATACCTCTTGTTCTCAAGTTTTTGGCAAAAACTGAAGATCAATCTCTTTCACACAGGAGGTTCGAATGTTTCTCGATCCCTTCCCTCCAGGATGTTGTGGGTGGTGCCCTGGATGAGATGCTGCTTTGCCCAGTTCATGCTGTTAAGTACTATTTGAAAAGTACCGACTCCTAAAAGCTGGAGTGTAGAAAGCTTTTCATTAGTACAGGTAAGTAAAAGGTGGTGGTGTTTAGGAACACCCTTCTTTTTCAGGCTTTGTGAAGTAATCAGATGGGCCTATGCCACCCCTGAGTAGAAAAGGCTGACATCCCTTCCTGCACGAGAGCTCACAAAGTTAGGGGTGTAGTTCAATCCCTCACTTTTCAGAAGATCATTTCAAGTTTTCAGGGAATAAGGGCAGGGGTCTGGCTCAGCCAAACTAACTTTACAATCTATCTGATGGATGTCACCCTCAAGTCCCTAGACACCTTCTTGGGACTTGTGGTGGCTGCCCAACAAGTTGCATAAGCACATGAGCTGGATTTTAGATGGGCAGTACCTTACTACCTCAAGCCTAGTGTAAGTCTAAAGGGGACGTGGAATAACTTAATTTCCTTCTATCCCTTATCCTTTAGAAAATTCTATAGCCTATGGAGCCTGACATGATACACAAGTGAGTATGCTTTGGGCATCCTGTCCTAGTTCTTGTAACTCGGAGATGTCACCCTTGTCCTTTCTTATAAACAAGGGGGAGGGGACATGGTCGAGTCCAGTCCTGAACTCATTACTTGATAACAGCCACAATCAAACTGCCTTCTGACAAGCTTTCTTATGGGAGATGTCACGGCTCTCCAAAAATTTTCCTTACACAAGTACCCTTTAATATTGCAGGGTACTCTGGTTCAGGTTCCTCCTACCATTTCATCAAATCATGCTTGCAAGGAGCATGGTAAGTCTGTGGTGGATCTCAACTCCAGTCAGCTGTGGGGACTGACCTCCCTCCTATGGAGTAGGTCTCCCATGTAAGACGACGGTTTATATTTCCGCAGGGACAAAAAACAAATAACAAACCAGAGCCTTTGTATATACTTTAATTCCACTTCAACCATCCTGTTTAGTCCCTGCAGCCGAAGGAAAAGCGAGTTTGACAATTGTTGGATGAGGGATACTCTCCACTCACCATCAATCTCCACTTACTAACTACGTTGTTACCAAGTTTTAAATGAGCGATTCCACTTAATCTGAAGGATATTCTTATATAAAAGTACCTGGTTTGAATACCTAGGAAAAATACATTTTATTTTTAAAATTTGTTTTCGTATGGAAGTAAATAAAAAATCAAGTCTGAGGGTATCTTTAACCATAAATGTGGGCAATATATGATTGATGGTTTGTATGAAAAATAGTTAGAGATTTTCAAGACTTAATTTTGTTTTTTTATTGGAAATAACCATTACTTTTCTTAAAATTACTCATACTGGTCTATTCTGAAATCTACCTATAATGTTTTGTATTTTCAATTTTGATTCATTTAGTGATTACAGACTGCCTCAGTTACTTGTGATAAACAGTCATGACTAATCCAAAATCTGATTAATTTGTTAAAATTTAACTAGAAAATAAATACACAGCTTTTGGTCTAATTCAAGATAAATAGTGTTCAATTGAAAAATCTCCACATTTAACTACTGGATTTAGGATATGATGATCTTTGAAAAGGAATTGCGAATAATATTCATCCCTTAAACTAATAATCATCAGAGCAGCCAGCCACTGAATAAGAAACAATGAAACAGTAAGGATTAAAAATACTCACTTTCCTAGCCTCGTTGTGATAAATGAAAGAAACGTTCTCAATGACAAGTTCGTCCGTGAGGTCCTCGTATGGCTGCTCTCTTGCCATGGTCAAAATTTCCCATAGTGTAACAGCAAAGGCCCAAACATCACTCTTTGTGGTGAACTTGCCCTGAAATTTAAGATATTTTGCTGAAAGTGCCTCTGAGGAGAAATTCAGCTGCTACATATCTTACTGGACTTTATAGCAAAAGCAGCTATTTACTCTGAACAAAAGCAGCTATTTACTCTGAACAAAAATGAAAAAAATATTCAATATAATGTTTCATTTCAAACTCAATAACCATCTTACCAGAAGAATAGATTCCCAAGCCATCCATCGGATAGGCAGAAGAGCTTTTCCCTCGATCCTGTAGTAGTCACCAGCGTATAAATTACGGCTCATTCCAAAGTCTGATATCTTGATAATGTGACCGGCTCCCACCAGGCAGTTCCTGTAAATGTCAAAGTACATTGGAATACAGGTAACATGAGGTTAATTACAATTTTAAGGACCGAAAGGTTAATAACAATTTTGAGACGAATCTCGTCAAAATGGTGTGTACTGTTGGGATGGCTTAACTATAGCCACGTGAGAGGTGATGAATATACAAGTCAACTAACAACTGTCTGCAGCAGATCAAATTTGAGTTCAAATCTTGTCAACGCGCTGCTTTTCGTGCATACACCTTAAGAACTTGTGAAGCTTCTGGTTTTGAAGAAGTTAGGCATCCATTGGGTTGCTGCTTGTCACGCTGCCCAATATAACAGTAGGCTACCAAAGGTCTTTCTTTTCCTTAATGGTTAACCTTGGACTGGTCTTCCTGGAACTGTTTCTACTGCTAATGTTCATAAGTTTGAGAGAGGATTTTGTTATTTTCAAAGTGCCATGCATCATTACTTAAAACCTTATGACCTATTTCTGCTTATGTATGCACAGAATATTATGTGTTGATCTATATTTCGTTACTATTTTCGTCTGCTGGAAATGCCTCTTGGATGGTAGTTCCATTCATTTTAGATCTATGATATGAATTGTTAAAAAGTAGTCAGCCTCCAGATAAGTAACATGGATCTAATTGCTTCCCCCAAACAAGCTGGATAATAAAATAATTGATGGATTTTTTTACTAATTAATGATTTTGAGAACTGATTAAGTGTACAATTACTGTTTATTTTTCTTGATTCAAGAAGAGATTTTACTTGCAGATGACGGTAACAATTGCATTCAAAGTTGATCGTCGGGTCAAATCCAGTAAGGAACCAATTTTGACATATACTGAATCATGCAAAGCTAAAGATATGTCAGGTGCAATCACAACTCAAAAGGAAATTTACACGAAAAATTCCTCCCCCCCCAACAATATTTGTCATATTTGAAAGATTAATATGAACAAATATTTTAGTAAACACCAGTTTTGTGCTGTAAAACTGGACATATGATGTATATAAATATATATATTGAAATGACTGGAAATAGAAAAAAAAGACTCCTTGTATTTTTATTCCCCTACGAAGGACGTTTTAATTTTAGCAATAATTTTCCCCATTAAAGGTGTGATGGGTTAAAGAAAAACAACGCATCCACTGCAACATCCCTTCACTCATAAACCTGTGATAACACTTCAATAAAATAAAAATAAAAAATAAAATGAAAAATAAAAGCCTCAACCTCACATCCACTTGGTATGCTTAAACAGATACCTCATGGATATCTAGCAAACCACACTGTTATAAATCATTTATCTCTCTTAATGTAACACCCCTGTTATCCAGGCTACTCTATACCTTCCCCTCCATTCTTTCTAAACAATGAACATAACATCGGATTTATCTTTTCAAGTAAGGTAATATTTGTACAAAAATCTCCCACTAATCCTCCAAGTACATTACTAAACAACGTATCTCGAAACCTTTCACTCTTTTGCAACCGTATACACTGACAAAACAGATCTGGGCAAGAAATACCTTCACTTCACTTTTTGTTTCTGTAGGAATCCCCATAACCTTCTTGGCTCTCACATTCTAAACTTTTTCCTATCTTAGGTTTACTCCAAAATATTTGAGCCTACGAAACCTGTCCCTTTAGCGTTTAAACTAAGATTCACTAGAGCATCTTCAGCTTTCTCTTCCGAGCTCTTTAGACCACAGCACAAGATATGTCATGAAAGAACGAGGACTGAAATGTGAATGAGCAAGATTAAATACTAATCTTTAAATACCATTTAGTCGAAGTGATGTGGGACCAGGAGAAAGAGAAAGAGAGAAAGCAACTCACCTTGTGGCCAAATCCCTGTGTACAAAGTTGAGTGACTCCAAATACTTCATTCCCGAGGCTATCTGAGTCGCCATGTAGATAAGGCATCCGTAGCTGTGGCAGAAACCAAAAATCATTATGACGGGACATTCAAATACATGATATATATAACGGTATATTAAAATTTAAAGTTAATGATGGAATATCAAAGGCTGAAGTAGGTGAACATGATGGAAAATCTGATGCTGAATGACGTTGCTGGTCGAAGATCAACTGCTACATGAAAGGCAATATTTTCTAAAAATATCTTTTAAAAATACCGATATTACAGTACTGCGTCAGTACTGCGTTTCCACATGTGGCAGCGATAAGGGCATATTTCCTTATGAGTACCGCTTTTAATAATAATTTGACCTGAAAACTACCCTTATTACCTAATGATCTAAATTGAGACACCCAAATTCCTTTTCGACCACAGACAAAATGTACTTGGAGAGGGACATCTAACAGTATGCACATACACTTCGTTTGATCTTATAAGGTATATAAGTGCCTCAACTCGATATATTTTAATATGCTACTTCTATCCGTCAAGATCTGATAATATCTGACATAAGGTCGTTATGCCCATACCATATGAGTGCTCAACTGATTCGTCTTTATGGCTTATTTGTAGTATGAAAATTGATGCTCATCACGAGCACTGGAATCCACCGCCTAAACCCTGCTCTATTTAAGTATTTTTGTTGTTGCACACGAAGAATGCTGTTTCTTGTAGACTTCTGTAGCATCGGAGTGCTCAATTAACCAACATCTAAGTAACTCGTGCATCTCTGCATCAAAATCTTAAGGTCTTTAGAGCGCGCCAGGGAGCCGTTCCAAAGACAAATTCTTTCTACTACTACTACTAATACTTCGACCTCTCAACCAACTGACCTGAGCGTTTTCGCGTGAGTGTTCCTTGGGGAGGCAGTCTCGGCGACGTGGGCCTGCAGGTACTGGTTGAGGTCACCGTGCTCCATGTACTCCACCACCATACACAGAGGTTCCTCTCTTGAACACACCCCGACCACTTGAACGATGTTCGGGTCCCGCAGGCGGGCGAGGATCTCGACTTCTCTCTCGAAGTCACACCTGGAGAGGAAGAAAAAGGAAAATTAGGGAATTATGGTTGGTTTTATTAATGCAGGTATATCCAAACCGCTACACATCACGCTTATGTAAGAGGAGGTCGAGAAGACAGTACTTGACTCCTTGCGGTTATGAAGATTGGATCAAGGTACAGATACTGAGTAGTATACCTACACATTGTATTAGACTTATGCAACGGTCAGTAGTAAGACAGGCTGGCCACGGACTTAATGACACATCTAAATTTGCAACGATCCGAATCTGTCCTTATTACGCATTTAGAGAACATAAATAGATAAACTGCATTTTATTATAATTATAAAAATTACCTTTCTAAGTTATCCTGTACAGGGGGCAGGCCAATTTCTACTGGTTTTCTGAAACATTCTCTTGGAAGTCGCACCAACACGGAAAAAAAAAGGCGTCAATATTAACTTTAATATTAATTCTAACATGAAAATTACTATTTCCGAAGAGGAAAAAATGGAGGTTTTCTGCTCACTATCGTCGTTCCAGTCCCGCCAGTAGAGAAAACTCCAACAAACAAAAAATTTGTCCATGCTTTTCCCCGTGACGTAATCATAGAGTAGGCGTACGCAAATGATACACGTAACATTTCCGCTCACAAAAAAGCGTAAGTGTTTAACAATCAGTCTCACAAAAAAGCGTAAGTGATTAACAATCAGTCATACGACGAAAACGGAGTATATATGGTATTGGTATACAGTCCATGAAAAAAATGAAGACGACAAACGACATCCGTTATTTAAGCTTATACTGTACTAATTAAAAAAACGAATCGGAAAACGTCTTAGGGAAGTCGAGAAACTATCGAAAACTGAATACTTCAAACACAGTGAGGGTTCTTGATAGACGAAGAGCCAAAGAAATAAAAAAGAAACCTTAAACATCTTTTAAGTCGATCAACAACTGAGAACAAAAACCAGAATTGCTCACAACTTACAAATCTGTATTAAATCGCAGGCAATCTGAGCAAGCATAAAAAATCCTCCTCTTAATTCCGGAGGTCTGAGGAGATACTGATGGCTCTCAAATTTCATGTGAATGGCAGCCATTTACAAACTTCGACAGCAAAAGCTTTGGAAAGTTTGAGAAACTGAGAAAAAATAGAGAAACACAATGGTATCTCGCAACACAACCGCATTTGATATGCTTTAAATTCAAGTATTCCAACTAATGGACTTGATAATACTGCTAATTAGAGTTTAATACAAAAAGAAACAAATAAAAAATGCGCCAAAGTTTCTTCGGCGCACTCGAGTTTTCTGTATATAGTGTATAATGCTGAATGAAACTCTCAGCTGATGCCGTGGTGACCCGTTCTGTTAGCACCTATATCGGTGCCAGACGCACGATCATGGCTGACTTTAACCTTAAATAAAATAAAAACTAAGGTAGAGGGCTGCAATTTGGTATGTTTGATGCTTGGAGTGTGGATAATCAACATACCAATTTGCAGCCCTCTAGCCTCAGTAGCTTTCTTTTACAGAAAACTAAAAAAAAAAAAGAATACGTATACAGATAAAATTGGCAATTTTCATTTTTTAAAGGAATTAAGGACATTAACATAATTATGATAGAGTATATCTGGCATATGCGTATTTTATTTAAGCTATAGCTTCGAAAGACTTTGTATGAATTCCTTAGTTAATTAACTATTCAACTGAAATAACTAATAACACATCCAAACAAAGCTCAGTCATAAAATATATACAATTAAATCATGAAACCATCCAAAAAGGTTTAATTTTCGCAAACAGTGGCGCCGTTACTCTCTCTCTCTCTCTTTTTGTGTTCACCTCTGCTCTACGGAAATAAAATGTACCCAAAAATCTCTCTCTCGCTCTTCCTCCTTCAATTCCGGCGTAGTCTGAAGGGTCTGTAATCCTCTTCAACCACATTCAACCGTGTCCCTCTCCAGAAACTTACTCAAGTTCTGATTTCCAGATCATTAACTTAGGATGAAGTTCCAAGGTATTTAGGTCTTTCTCAGGTGGGTGCGCTCTCTCTCTCTCTCTCTCTCTCTCTCTCTCTCTCTCTCTCTCTCTCTCTCTCTCTATAGAAATACGAAGTCTCCAGATAGTTCGCACCGTCTCTCTCTCTTCAAATTCACACAAATAAATGCGGATCTTTTTCTATCTCAAGTCAACCTGCCTCTTTAGAAACGAGCTCGCTGGATAATTGTCTCTCTCGTTAAATCTAACTACGTTGGACTAATAACCGCTGAAGTCTCACAGCTTCCAGACGAGTTATTATTATTATTATGGTGTTCACTGGAAAGAGTTCACAGGAACTAATAGTCTACCACCAATGAAAAAGCATTTAGGCACGGCAGTGAATTTTGCGAAATCCTCTCGAGAGAAATTATCGTTGGAACGCCCACTAATAATTGCAAAATGTCTACGGTACCCTACAAGTTTGCGATGCAATCAAAACAAGGACGAGTTGTAAATCTTTTAAAAACTTGTTACTATTTGACAAGGTAGGACTAACCTATAGGTGACGCGTCTATTTAATTCAAGTTAAAATGGTCATATTCTAAAAGCGCATAACTCAAGTCCTCACACGGACACTTTCACTGTGATCTCGGTCTAAATCTCCACATCATTTAACTTCAGGATCAAAGACAAACTTCCCCGTGTACCTCACGCGGTGCACTGCAAGCATTACTTATGTTACTTTGCAGCTTCCTTCTGCCCCTATCTGCACGCCTTTCATTCCTTTTACTGTACCTCCGTTCATATTCTCTTTCTTCCATCTTACTTTCCACCCTCTTCTAACAGTTGTTTCATAGCGCAACTGCGAGGCTTTCCTCCAGTTACACCTTTCAAACCTTTTATTCTCAAATTCCCTTTCAGGGCTGAATGACGTCACATGTCCCTGTGCTTGGCATTTTGGCCTAAATTCTATATTCCAATTCCAAAGACAAACTTGAAACACTAAAGACTAAATATGAACGTACAAAGGAAAGACAACTCGAACGTAACGAATGCACATTATTAAACATTGCAAAAGACAGGGCTGACGTCTACTTGCTCCTTTTAAACAGAAGGGAACCGGAAGACAGTTTTGACAGTGATTTATGAAACTCAAAGGTTGAAAAAGTTCAGTTTCTATGAAATGTTGCGAACTTATTAAAGCACGCTTGCAGTCTGGTACGATTCTACACCTGTGTCATAACTATTTTTCTTTTCGGGCTAATGCATGCAATTTTCATTTACAATACAAAACTGCTACTACTATAAACCACAAAGCCTTTACTGAGAAACGAATATGAATCCCTTTCAATCATAAGTATATTTTAAACCAACCAACTTACATAAAATACACCTTTTTATTTAAAACTACTAGAAAGCTCTCTTTGAGTTACTTCTAAACCTACTTTACGTACTCTTTCATGATTGTTACAATTCAAATATATTTTCTCACAAGTTTAGGACTCCTTTGATAACAGACAGAAATACGGACCTTTTATAAGCTAACCAAATCTATTTTACTTACAGACACACTTCACTTACAAGCAAATTTAAAACCTAAGCATAAAGAACTTCCAATCAAAGCCAAATCATTTGTAAAACGAGATAGCCCTGCTTCACTAGAAGCTAAATTAAAACCTGCTTTATTTCCATTGTACGCGAAACCAGCTTTATATTACGAAGCATGAACTGGAACTAGCGACACAATATAATGTAAAGGAAGGGTATTAGCCGGGAAGGCCTTGTCACCTCCCATTCACTAACTCCTCCCTCCCTCCCTCCCTCCCCCCCTCTCCTGCCACTGGCTGTAGCTCATATAAATAACACCCCCCCCCTTCTTCTTCCCATACATCCCATAGGTTTTAACCACCTCGACAACGATTCCCTCTTCCTTTTCCCCGACTCTAAATCCATCGTCTCTCTTTACAGCCTCATTTCAAAACCTCATATTCTCAAGTCCTGCTTCATTTCTCGGTCGTATTCTTCTCCTCCTCCTCCTCCTCCGCCTGCCCCTTCCCCTCTTCCCCCTCCAGCTACTTCCCCCAATCCCCTCCTCCTCCTCCTCCTCCTCCTCCTCCTCCTCTACCACTACCCCCTAGTAAATTCCCCTTCCTGTTCTCTAAAGAGGGAGGTTTTCATCCGAGGTTATTACTGACTCTAATCCCGCCATCACAAAGGGGCTGCTTTCCATGCTCCTGTGTGTGTGTGTGTGTGTGTGTGTGTGTGTGTGTGTGTGTGTGTGTGTGCAGAGGATACCGCATGCACACACGCGCGCACACACTTTAATATCGGCCCTTGTGGAGTATTCTATTCGTTTAATAAAACGAAAGCCATATCAACGAGATTTCTGCATGAAAATACTCCTTTTCAGGTATTCTCCCTTCGGTAAAGGTAAACACCTGAAGCCTCTTAAGAAAAGCCAAAGGGCCACCAGTTGTGAGGTGAATTCATTATCCCTGTGAAATAATTCAACAAGTACATTCATGTGTATATAAATGAAGCACAGAAGATGAATTCATAACTTAAACTGTTTTATTAATTTTTCCTTAGATTTTTTATATATTAACCTAATGAAGTTGTTAATAATAGATTTATAATTATTTATTTTCGCATCAATGGAGTACGACAGATTCAGCTAATAATATATTCGGTAGGTAGATCCATGAGATGAATGAAGAACAGCAGGTAAATCTATGTCACAAATGAAGTACAGGTAAATTCACGGGTTATCAAGAAATTGCAGCAGGTAAACTCACAAGTTACCAAAAACTATAGCAAATTAACCCATTTCAGTATAATGAATAAAACAAACATATGAATTACCTTTCAATAAATGCAATAGGTAATTCGGAGTTATGAACGAATCAAAGCAGATAAATGAATTACCTTAAAATGAGTTGGGTAAGTAATTCGCCAGCAAATTTAATACCTTCCACATTAGGAATAAGATTAAATCATAAGTACATCACTTTTATAAAGCGTAAATTCAAGATTTTTTTTTTTTTACTTAAAAAGAATGTAGCATTGATTTTAGTTTCTCAGAGAGCAATGAAACTTTATTTTTGTAAATTCATGTGTTAGGAATGAATAAATGTGGCGGACAATTCCATAATATATTAGAGTCAATAAGCTCAAAGACTATTGAATGTTTTAGAGGAATAAAGTATGCACAACATTTGATACTGACAATACTAGTCAAATGAATTATATAATTCTTCAGGAGGGGAATATATACAGTGCCCAGCTATATATTTAAAAAGAAAGAAAATACCAAATATTTCATTATGAGGAAGAAAGGGAATGGACTCATTTATATCCAAACTACATATTATTATTTTCCAAGGTCGTAAAAAAATTATTTCAGGGGCCCTTGTTCTAACTAAGTCTTTATTATTTTTATAATACTATTTTTATAATTTTAGCAACTCAAGAGACGGAAAAAAAGAGGGGGTTTCGTGCCCAATAAAGAAGGATTACGATACACATTGTCGAGGGGAAATCTCGCAATATTGGTTCATCAGAGGTTCTTAAACCTACTCGAAACAGGGCTTTATTTTTCGGGAGGGTGGGGGTGGGGATGGGGATGGGGACAGGGCGGGAGGTGCATTCACTTTGTTCTAAAAAATGATGAACTAAAGGTGCGTTCACTTCGTTCTAAAACAACATGATGAACTAAGGTCTGTTCCCTTTGTTCTAAAACAACATAATGAACTGGAGGTGCGTTCACTTCGTTCTAAAATAACATGATGAATTAGAGGTGCGTTCACTTTGTTCTAAAACAACACGATGAACTGGTGGTGCGTTCACTTTGTTCTAAACATGAAAAACAAGGGGTACGTTCACTTCGTTCTAAAACAACATGATGAACTGGTGGTGTGTTCACTTTGATCTAAAACAACATGAAGAACTAGAGGTGTTTATTTTGTTCTAAAACATGAAGAACTAGAGGTGCGTTCACTTGTTCTAAAACAACATACTGAACTGGAGGTGGGCTCATTTTTCTCTAAAACACCATGATGACCTAGAGGTGCGTTCTCTTTGTTCAAAAACAACATGATAAACTAATATTACAAAAGATTTTCTGATAACTGTATTCGTAAGTATAAATCATTCGTTCAATTCACTGCGATAAAAAACTTTTAGATTTTCAATTTCAGTTCCCCCCTTGACCTAAGCAATGATTCGTGTACCTGGTAGTTATGCAAATGCGTTGGGACACTGCTTTATTTGTACACAAATAAACTTGAACACAACATTCATATTCAAGAGCGGTGAGATAAGAGGAAAGAGCCAAGATCAACCATGACAATATATTCATTTACAATTAAACATGAACAAAAACACCTTGAACAACCCACTATGAATAAAGGCAAGATTCACACTACATCCATATACAATTAATAATAAAAAACATCTCCGGTACCCATCTATCTATTAACACACAAAACTAAACTAGAAAAAACGTCCAAACTACATTTTCGCACTACACTCATGTACAGTTAAAATACGATAAAAAGTGAATAGCTCATCTATAAAAAAACAAACCTGAACAGGGACAGCTACCACTTACAATCAAATACGAACAAAAACAGAGCTCCTCATTCACCTCTGAACATATAAAATGAACGACGACAACTCCCGAATTCCATTTTATGTAAAAACGAACCTAAGAGAACTGAAACTTCTTCTTTCCCTTACCTGACCGAGTGAGAGGCTTCCAACCTCAGCGTCTTCACCGCCACCATCTGCTTCTCACCTTCCTCGTCTTCTACTTCGCCCAGGTGAACCTACGTCGAGAGGAAAATGAAGCATAATTTAGAATGAGAATAGACTCGAATATGGAATTTAAGCTAAAGGTCAAGCGCTGGGACCTATGAGGTCGCTCAGCGCTTAAACCGTAATTGAAAGTAAGAAGGTTTGAAAGGTGTAACAGGAGGAAAACCTCGCGAATCAATTGTTAGGAGAGGGTTGGGGAAAGCAAGAACGAAAGAGAATATAACGGATGTACAGTAACTGGAATGAAAAATTGCAGCTAGGGGCCGAAGAGACGCCACAAAGAACCTTAATAAATGCCTACAGTGCACCACATGAGGTGCCCTGATGGCACTACCCCCTACGGGGTAATTAGAATAAGAAGAGAGAGAGAGAAAGTCACGCAAATCCTTTGCCTAAGTAACATTTTAAACATTTTACTTAAGGAACACTCAACTTGACTAAAATTATACTTGTAATTAAAAATAAGTCTCCTTGGTGACGTTACGGAGCCTCGTCAAAGCAATAAGAGGGACTTTTGAAAAAAACTTAATTAAGCAACACTTACAATACCCTCTTAACACTCAAAATTTATCGCCCAAGTACCACTTATCCTTAAGTAACACTTAAAATCTTGACGGTAAATACTTGGAGATCTTTAAGAATCGCTATATTTGGAATCCCTTGAGAATCGTCAAGTAAAAAGGCCCGTAGAGGCAATAAGAAAGGAATGAAATAAAGGGCAAAATTACATGTTTTTCTTCGTCACATTTTCATTTGCTTGCCCCACTTGTGGAATGAAAATTGAACTTCCTCGGATAAAGGGATGTATACGAGCTCTCATTTCCCGTTTTTTATTAACATTTCTCGCTTATTCCTATTGAAGGGGAAAAGATCACGGCTGAGCGTAAACAGGTTGCTCAAACACGGTGCTTGAATGGATAAACGAATTCCCGACAAAAATTCGCAACAAAAGGTATAAAAATGCTGTCGTTTGTATTACATTTGACATTAGAAAGAACATTCTTTCGAATGACAAATATAATTAATCAGATTGTAAGATTCCGTGCGTTATGATTCCCACTTAATAGAGGCTACATACAGTTTGCAAATACTGCAAGACACTAATAGGAGAATTTAAAAGGGAAAAACTATAAGTTTAATATCGCACAAGATCTTAACTTCTATTAAAAAAATATATTACTCAGTGATATCTCATCTCTACAAAAATGAGATATTTCTTGGATAATCTACTTTAAATATTCTTTCACTCTGCAGTGCTCTATAACAACGATGCACTTATTTTTCCAAAAGGTTAAAAAAAATGTAAACAAAAAAGCCTGTCTTAGCATCATCGTTTTAAGATATGAAATTAATGTCTTCAAATCATATACATATCTCATCGAGCCTCTAAATGGTTTTAAAAAAATGTAGCCAAAAAGGCCTGTGTCTTAACGTCATCTTTTTAAGACATGAAATCAATGTCTTTAAATCATATAAATATCATATCGAGCCTCTTGAAAAAATGTAAATAAAAAGGCCTATGTCTTCATACCGATTTAAGACAAGACGATGATTTCTTCATATCATACAAACATCAAATCATATCGAGTTCAGTTTGGAATAAAAGGTTTTAAAAATGTAAACAAAATGGCCTGTGTCTTTACATCACCGTTTTAATAAGACATGACGACGATGTCTTGATTTCACATAAATATCATATCATATATAGAGTTCACCTTGGAATATATTCCTCCCTATACTTAATTTTCCTTCAGTATCAAAACCTGCAGGTTCCTCACCTCCCCGAACTGTCCTTCACCAATCTGCTGAAGGAGAGTGATGGCCATCCTCGGGATCTCGCGAGCCGTGATGTTTTCCAGGTTGGCGGCGGAGCTCCCGGCTTGAGACTGTGGCTTCCCTCCTAAGGTGCCGTTGCTTCCCTGAAAGCAGAAGCATTTAATGTATAATCTATAATAATAAAGTGAGTGGATCTTTCTTGGGGGAAGGCAGGGGGTCGGGAGGGAAGGGGGGAACATGTCGCACCCAACCCTCCTCCTGCAAACCTGTTTGTCCGCCCCGGGTGGAGGCGGGGTAGGTAGGGGAGACATACCACATCCACCCCTCCTCCTGCAAACCTGTTTGTCCGCCCCGGGTGGAGGCGGGGTAGGCAGGGGGAGACATACCACATCCAGCCCTCCTCCTGCAAACCTGTTTGTCCGCCCCGGGTGGAGGCGGGGTAGGTAGGGGAGACATGACACATCCACCCTCCTCCTGCAAACCTGTTTGCCCACCCCAGGTGGGGGCAGGGTAGGTAGGGGATTGGGAGGGTAGGGGAGACATGATGGGCAGCGGTAGGTTCGAGGGAAGCGTAGCGCGCGCCATCAAGCTCATATATGAACAATGTTTGGTAGGGAAATCCAAACTGATAATGATAACAACTCTTATTTAGTAAGAAAGCCATACTTATAAAATGAAACGGTACTGTCTAAGGGTCAATTCAAGAATGAACAAAATCAAAACTGTTTAAGAACTTATTTAGATGTATGGAAAGTATTTTAGTATAAGAAGGAAAACGAGATGGGTAGGAAGTGGGAAGAGATGCAACATTATTTACGAGTTATGTTGGGGACGGGGGAGAAAGCCATCAGAATTGCAAAGGATACTGAAGATGTATTTGGTATTCTAAGGACCCTTAGCTTAACAGATTAAGCAAACAAACTTCAATTTCTCTCTATTAATATCAGGTGATAAAAATGGAGATATAATTATGTATATATACATACAAACATGTGTATGTATATATATGTATATATATTTTTGTATATATGTATGTATTTATTACTCCTTTAAGCAAGGCTTACGTTGGGAAGTTTTTTGCAGTTGGCACTGTTATTATTTCCCTAGAGAATACATTAATGGCACCATCATTAGCATCAATTATTGCACATGCACATTGCAATTTCCGCCTCTTCAGTAGTTCTCGTTTAAAAGAGTAACGAGAGAGAGAGAGAGAGAGAGAGAGAGAGAGAGAGAGAGAGAGAGAGAGAGAGAGAGAGAGAGAGAGAGAGAGAGAGAGATTCGTTTTAGGAATTGGTAAGTAACTAACGCGGAGTAATGACGAAGCACATTTACATCTTACAAATTTTTGTCTTTGAGAAAGTTGATTTTATCTTCCAATAAATGATTTACCGATTTACCAGTACTAGCATATATTTCCAAAGTAATTCGTGAATGATCTTCATAACCAGTGAATTTGACAATTACCTATTAGTGAATTCTCCGCAGGCGAAATTTATTTTTTTCTTTGGGGGCGGGCGGGACGATGAATCCTCAATTTTCATAAATGCAGAGTTCACAATATTTTTGTATTCAACGACATAAGGTGAATATTACATTTTTTCAATTTGCAAAATCAATTAATTCACAAACCTGAAATTCATTAATTTCCTTAATTCGCAAATTCCTTTATTTTGTTTTCCTCGATACTTAATCCGTATTTGACATTTCCGATTAAATTTGAGAATTTGACCCGACGAAAATTGTGGACACACAGCTCAATCCTACAATACGTTAATGACATGATTGATAAAATGGTCACGTGGCTAATATCATATATGGCTTAATTAACGACGGGAGGGGTTTAAAAGGGAGCGGGTAGGGGTTGGGGGGGAAGGGGGAGAAAGCTAGAATGGTGTAATTATTCGGGTGCTCTAAGCGCACCTGCAAATGAACCCACCTGGCCCTTTTACCTGGCTAATTACATTCAGGAAGTGGGTATGAAAAATCGTTATGGATTCCGAATCACAAACTTTATTTTGACCACCTACATATGAACTAGACAAGCTGCCCGTCATCCAATAGCGAGATAATTGGTTCGATTATTAATGAACGGATAATAAGTGAGAACTGACATATATTATATATATATATATATATATATATATATATATATATATATATATATATATATCTATATATCTATCTATCTATATATCTATATATATATACATATATATATATATATATATATATATATATATATATATGTATATATATATATATATATATATATATATATATATATATATATATATATATATATATATATATATATATATATATACAGATATATAGATATATATATATATATATATATATATGTATATATATATAGATATATATATATATATATATATATATATATATATATATATATATATATATATATATATATATATATATTAAGAGACCTCATTCAAACTGGATGGTATTTAATGGAGTTTTTATTCAAAAAGTTACAAGCTTTCTTGGACAAACAGTCCACATTATGAAGTATCCGTACAATGAGCAAACGCATAGTCCGGCTGTATTTATATCTGTGTGCTGGGTACTTTTAATCCTATAATCGCCTAGCTCTTCCTGTGTGACCTCCACCCTCTCTTGACCTTGGTCTTTCTCTGATCCCTGGTTCCAGATGTCCGTTTTCCGTGCGTTCTCTTGCGTTTTTTCTTCGTTTCCTTGCTACTGTGCAAGGAAACGAAGAAAAAACGCAAGAGAACGCACGGAAAACGGACATCTGGAACCAGGGATCAGAGAAAGACCAAGGTCAAGAGAGGGTGGAGGTCACACAGGAAGAGCTAGGCGATTATAGGATTAAAAGTACCAGCACACAGATATAAATACAGCCGACTATACGTTTGCTCATTGTACGGATATTTGATAATGTGGACTGTTTGTCCAAGAAAGCTTGTAACTTTTTGAATAAAAACTCCATTAAATACCATCCAGTTTGAATGAGGTCCTCTTAGTAATTCTACTAATGCACAGAACAATTGTGTATGTGATAAAGTTAATATATATATATATATATATATATATATATATATATATATATATATATATATATATATATATATATATATATATATATATATATATATCAGTTCTCACTATATATATATATATATATATATATATATATATATATATATATATATATATATATATATATATATATATACAGTATATATATATATATACATATACAGCCTGATTGATTGCTGATTCATGCAACACTACTCACAGCAACGATTTCGGTGGCGGCGTAAAGCTTTCCTGAGGCTGGGCCGTATTGGACACGCTGGATGACTTCCCCAGGAAGGTGTTGATGGTGGAGGCGTGCATGGGCGGCTTCGTGTGAGGCAGAGGGGGAGGGTAGACTGCCGTCCCGCCCGCGTCGCCCGCCAGGTGGGGAATGGCGTACTCTGTCGAAGGGCATTCTGGAAGAGAGTATGAGAGTGGTGTTTGTTGTGGCTTTACTAGGAGATTTTAGTATTATAGAGTAGTTTATGAATGAACAGAAACCACCATACATATATACTGTATATATGTGTATGTATATAAATATGTATGTATATACATATATATATATATAATATATATATATATATATATATATATATATATATATATATATATATACTGTATATATATATATATATATATATATATATATATATATATATATATATATATATATATATATATATATATATATATATATATATATATATATATATATATATATAGAAGCACTGGGCAAAGGCAGACGCAATAACCCATGTTAATAATTTTACCGGTGGGTATGCTCTAAATCTCGGTTTTTTACCTGTTGTTCTGTTTTCCATTGAACCTGTATTATCTTCTGTTCTTCATGAAGATTTATTTAACGTTATTAAAGTGCTCACCTCCTGTTAATAATTCCAGGTATCCTTTTTTGTTCATTTTATTGTAAGTTTTCAAATGTCAACAAGACGAAAGTACTAGATACAACCAAGTTACTATTAGTGGCCCAGGTAAAGTTTATGCTAATCACGTGTTAACTAGTGATTTATTTACACAAACACATATTTACACATACACACAAAAATACATTTACATATACACACAATTTCACCATTATACATTTTTTTTTTAATAATTACAATGTCCTTTTAACTTATCAAATTCCACACGCACTCCTAAACATCCCAAATAAACCCCGAGACAAGAAGAGCTCTGAAGAGTCAAGTCGGCTTGTGTGCGGGACCATATTTTTGCAGGGGAAGAGGACACCTCCAGGAGACGTCGTTCCTTAAGTAAAAGGTTTTAGGAGCGGAGACAGAGAGAGAGAGAGAGAGAGAAGAGGAAGGTAAGAATTCCCTATATATTTTGTTGGATAACAAAATATATAAGAACGCTGTCAAAAGTGTAGATTCGAGGTGATATGATTGAGGTCAATAATTGCTGAATTTTTATTTTCCTACGAGCCTGATGGCGCGCGCTACCCTGCGCTGGAACCCGGCGCTGCCCGTCATGTCTCCCCTACCTCCCGACCGCCTTTCTACCCCGCCCCCACGCGGGAGGACAAACAAGAGAGATCCACTCGGATTTTATTATTATAAATAAATCCATTAAAGGAGAGACGAATGTTCAAAACAATGCACAATTAAAAACTTAAACTAACGTAGTGGATACCGTTACCAGAACCCACAAATTCGATGCAGTATTTGATAAAAAAAAAGATTAAATACGGTAAAGGGCTTGAATAAGTACTAAAATACAAAATGCTTTAGTCATGCACTAGCAGACCTTTTGTATAAAACAAATGAAATTAATGTTTTTAAAAGTATACTATAGTGTGGCTACCTCCTAGCCTAGGAATGGCAGTACAGAAAAACAGTAAGGACACTGGCGCATTCCAGCTGGAAAAGGGAATAAGAACCGATTCCTAGACATAGCAGTAAGAGGAAAGAAACACGGAAAATATTTCCAGTAGAAGCAGGTCCTGTGACTTCATCAAAAAAGCGAGTTAGTAAGGGGGAAAGGTCTGTACTTTGGGGCGATTAATTACCAACTTGTTTGGAACAAGTTCCTCGAGAGTATCTTACATTTTTTCACTTTCTGAGAGAGAGAGAGAGAGAGAGAGAGAGAGAGAGAGAGAGAGAGAGAGAGAGAGAGAGAGAGAGAGAGAGAGAGAATTTTACTAGCAGTGTCCAAAATTTCCCATTTGCATTACTTCTTAACGCTAAATAAACTCGCAGAAAACAATTGTTTCACTTCCAAAACTAACTAAATAAACCCCCTCCTAACAATTACATTACTTTGAAAATAAACTATTTATTTTCCCACACTCATCAGACTTTATGCAAAGCGCCAAAAAATAACGTTCATTTAATATTCGCTAGGTAACGGAGCATACTGTAGTTGAAACAATAAATAAAATAAAATTCAGCAGGACCTGTACACATACACACACATACATACATACACACACACACACACATATATATATATATATATATATATATATATATATATATATATATATATATATATATATATATATATATATTGATACACAGTATTAGAAGTCACAAATATATATATATACAATAGAAAGGGTACTGTGTGTTCGTCAGTACTGTCTCTGTAATATATATATATTTGCGACTTCTAATACTATTTATTAGTCTTTCGTCAATGGCTTGGAAATAAAGTCGAAACCGGTCAGGAGCTACACCCCGTCTCTTATTTTTCACCTGCGGTAATGTGTGATAAATGAGTCACGTGCTAAAGTGATTATAATCACACACACACACACATATATATATATATATATACATATACAGTATATATATACACACAGACATACACATATATATATATATATATATATATACATATATATATATATATATATATATATATATATATATATATATATATATATATATATATATATATATATATATATATATATATATATGTAATTCTAATCCAATAAACGGGTAAGAACAAGGCCTCAAAATACTCAGAAAATACGTAAACGGCGATTCCTTTCCTCAAGAGCCGGGCTATGAAGGCCCAGGAGAGATAAGCCTTTAATCGAGGAGGCATTTTACCTATGCCATTAAACACGCAGCCCGAAAACTTCCCTGGCGCCGAGCCCACGCGGGCGAATTTCTAACTTCAAAACACGGGGTTTCCGACCGTACGCGCAAGCATGTTCTGAAGTATAATTGCTCCTTTAAAGGTCTTTCTATCTCCCTATAGATATACATTCTTCCTCTTTTCCCCTTCAATTATTCCTCCTTTCCCCTCATTTCCCCTCGTCAGCAATTTACCTCACGTTCCTCCATCCCTCAGTCAATAACCATTAAAGATAAGCCTCAATATTCTATCCTCCTCCTCCTCCTCCTCCACCTCCTCAACATAGTAGGTCTTCCTCCAAATTTGCTAATACAAAATATTTGGGCCAAATCGCTGGCTGCTGCCATGTTCATGCCACTTCGTTCAAACTAAGACCAAATAAGCGAGGGAGTTCTATATTTTCGTCATAAAATGGGCACAAAGTTGAGTAAAAAATATTTGTCTTAGAGACTGTGACCACCTTTCCTCATCCTGATTTTCTCCCTAGACGTGAGAGGTCAGAAAAATTCTCAACATATATAGTAATTATAGTTTTACTTAACGTGGAAACATTTGACCCATTTCGTAAAACTGTTATTCGACAACACGAGAACTTCTGACATTAATCGATCTGCATGTATCGAAACTCAAAAGGATCTACTATATCCTTTAAGGTTGGAAGAACTTATCCGACACATACTATACACACACACACATATATATATAAATATATACATACATATATATATATATATATATATATATATATATATATATATATATATATATATATAATAAATCACCATGAATAAGATAAAATATTTAAATTACTTTTCGCACGTATGACTGTACGATATGCCCACCCATTTTACCATAATATAATTACAGGTCATTTACTTGGTCATGTACCTGTATAAAGTCGCGGACAACTAAATTTTTTTTATGTAGGGACCTTGTGTGACCTTATGGAGCAGCTCAGACAACTTGATAACCAAATACAATTCAAAATCAAAACAATATTCATACCTGTGGCATCTTCTGTTCATCAAAATTTACTTTATAGTCTGTTTACTACAGATGTTATATTTTCCCTTTTCTAAACTTGACTTTTAACTAATTACTTTTCTGTGTGCCTTCATAATCGTAAAATTACTCACTGGGATTTAGATCAATATCATCTAAATACATTTCGCAACAAACAGTCCTCGATATCATTTAACAATCATGAACTGAAAAGTAAGTTTCCAGTCTAATTACTATCGTTTCCTCACAGCAAACCGATCTAAGTTCGTTTACTGTCATTAACTGACTACAAAAATAATATGAATTCATTCAATAACATTAATTTGTCACAAACATTTTTCTTTATTTCACTGCAAAAAATTTAAAACAAAATCGTAAGTCAATTTTATAATAAAAAAAAAATTCTTAATTATCTGCCGTAACACTAAACAGTTATCAACGTTTAAAGAATTCATTCAACTATCATTTATTCATAAAGTTTAATCTGCAACAAGCAGATACAATTAGACGATTCCATTCACAGAATTCCTTCATCCCCTCTTCAACTATCCGTGTTTACATAATTTTCTTTCGAATACTCAACGAAAATTTTCTATTGTTCCCCGTATGCCTTCGCCCTTTCTGATTTATCCGAAATAATAAAAGAAAATAAAAATGATAAAACAAGGGGACAAGCAAAAATGAACCTTAAAACATTTGGCCAATACATGTTTCTGCATTTGGAGGATTTCCCTTGACATGCAGATGCTCCCACGGGGGTGATAAAGGCCACACACTCACACCTCACCCTTCCAGGCTTCTCTCAACCCTCCTCCTCCTCCTCCTCCTCCTCCCTCTCCCCCCTTCCTCTTGACTCATCCACCTTCTTCCTCCTCCTCCCACTTCCCATTTCTCCTCATGGCACAGCGGCCCTTTTCCACCCTTCCTTTAACCCCTTTGTGTTGCGATGGTTCTCTCTTTCTCTTCTTTGCTCTTGCTTCTTACTTCCTCATTGCGCAGCCTCTTGTCCTCTCCTTCCCTCTCATACATTCCTCTCTGTTTGGTACAACCCGTCACTCTTCTGTCCTTCCCCCATCTTCCTCTCACTCCTTTCTATTTGCTACAACCTCTCTCTTCTGCCCTCCTATATCTTCCTCTCACTCCTCTCTATTTGCTATAACTCTCTTTTCTGTCCTCCTCCATCTTCCTCTCACTCCTCTCTACTAAAATATCTCTTTTCTGTCCTCCTCCATCTTCCTCTCACTCCTCTCTACTAAAATATCTCTTTTCTGTCCTCCTCCATCTTCCTCTCACTCCTCTCTACTAAAATATCTCTTTTCTGTCCTCCTCCATCTTCCTCTCACTCCTCTCTATTTGCTACAACCTCTCTCTTCTGTCCTCCTCCATCTCCCTCTCACTCCTCTCTATTTGCTACAACCTCTCTCTTCTGTCCTCCTCCATCTCCCTCTCACTCCTCTCTATTTGCTACAACTCTCATTTCTGTCCTCCTCCATCTCCCTCTCACTCCTCTCTGTACGCCACAACTCCTGTCTTTTCCGTCCTCTTCCTTCCCCCTTCCACTTCCCATCTCCGAAAATTCCCTCCATTTTCGCATTTCTCCTCGTCTACTTTCCGTTACCTTTTTCAATCTCATCTACCTTTCCGTTACCTTTTACATTCTCATCTACCTTTCCGTTACCTTTTACGTTCTCACCTACCTTTCCGTTACCTTTTTGATTGTCATCTACCTTTCCGTTACCTTTTTCATTCTCACCTACCTTTCCGTTACCTTTTTGATTGTCATCTACCTTTCCGTTACCTTTTTCATTCTCACCTACCTTTCCGTTACCTTTTACTTTCTCATCTACCTTTCCGTTACATTTTTCATCCTCATCTACATTCCAGTTTACATTTTTCATTCTTCAATCCTTCCCCCTTCCACTTAACTCCTTTCCCCTCAGCCCCCAACACCTCTCCATTCATCTGGAGTCGGTCCTTTTGCACATATATCCATCAGACGTCAGGCTTCCCCCTAGGACCCTTAATTCTATGTTAACCTATGGCCGGCGATCCACTGATAGGGGAATTAGACTGACAAAAGATGATGCCTCCTATAAATCCTGGGGTGCATAAGAGAGAGAGAGAGAGAGAGAGAGAGAGAGAGAGAGAGAGAGAGAGAGAGAGAGAGAGAGAGAGAGAGACCTTTATAGTATGATATATAAATGACTGCTTAACACTGGTCATTATAGGGTACTCCAAAAATTTTCCTTTTAAAATGCCAAGACATTCGTATCCGTATTTATCTAAGAAGCCTATTTATCCTATTCATATGCGAAGTCTAAGGGTGCTATGCCATACGAAGGATTAATTAGAGGTCAAATATTGAAACACCCACACATACATATATATACACGTATATATATATATGTATATTTATATATATATATAAATTATATATGTATATGTATATATATATATATATATATATATATATATATATATATATATATATATATATATATATATATAATACATACATAAACCAAACAAGAGCCAAAGTATTTCAAATCCACCAAATACCTAAGCGGATTCGCCTTCACCAATGCAGAGCAGAGGGGGATCTAAAATTTACGATGTAAATAATTTTTTTTAATTCATTGAAAAACGCCGAAGAGTAGCAGCACCCTTTCCCCGTTCCCACTTTTAAGCTGCGGGCTTAAGGCTGAGATTTAAGGAGAAAAAGCCCAGGCACTGATGAATATGAATAGATATAAAAAAAAGTAAGAGGAAAATTATTACATAACACATTGCGAAGTTTAGTCACCGGGAAGTCATGGGGATAAATGCTGCATGGGAAAGCAGGATTGGAAAATGATTTAGAATAGTCGGGTCTTGAAATTTCCAGAGGCAAAGAATAAATAGCAATAGCGGCCATTATGATGATTTAAACTATATAATAATTAAAAAGAAAAATAAATAAATGTTTGAACGCAAGACGACGCACCGAGTTTAATTTTGTGGTTGTACACAACAATTTAGCAACATGACACTCGTGGAGAAACATTCCTTTGCCATAGTGACAGTAACTATATTAACTCTTCGTATAGCATCACTAGTGTCTCCACTACTGTCTCCTATTTTTAATGGAAGTATGATCTTGTTAGCTCCAAGCCCTTCCCTAGGTTGGCTGCGACTCACTAAACTTAACTAACTACCAGGTATTCGAGCCACTGTTTAGTTCAACAGAGACATATTGATCGTTAAAGGAAGTGTCTAAATCGTTCCATCTCTCGACCTCTCCTAGGAATCGAACTTTGGTTTCTTCGCTGGTGAGACGAGTAGGCCAACCATAACCACTAGACCACGAGGTCTCTCTCTCTCTCTCTCTCTATATGTATGTATATATATATATATACACACACATATATACATATATATATATATATATATATATATATATATATATATATATATATATATATATATATATATATATATATATATATATATATATATATATATATAACAGAGCCACTTGCAGAAATCACACATAGAATTCTGTATCCCTCATGAAGAAAATAAGACTTCATAATCTTACTATACTGGTATATAATTAACCACAGAGAGAGAGAGAGAGAGAGAGAGAGAGAGAGAGAGAGAGAGACCCCCACTTCCTTAAAAAAGCAATGAAGACAAATGACGTCAAAAAAAGAAAAAACCCTTTGCATTTCCATAACCTATGCACCGGACCGACCTTTGCCAGGCCATATCTTCATATGTAACTCCCTCTTAAAATTCACTTCACACGGTCAAATGATATATAGGTTAAAAAAAAAAACAATCGCACTAAAACAAAGACATTGGTTTAACGAAGATAAACGAGTCCTTTACGGCCAGGACCTCGTTTAATCTCGCTTAAAGTCCAGGAGAGGGGAAGTCACAAGTGAGGAGAAGAGGGTGGGGTGGGTGCGACTAGTAGGGAGGAGGAGGAGGAGGAGGAGGAGGAGGAGGAGGAGGAGGAGGAGGAGGAGGAGGAGGAGGAGGAGGAGGAGGAGGAGGAGTATGGTGGATTAAAGCATTTTAGATAATGTATATATATGTATATATGTACAGTATATGTATGTATATATATATATATACATATACATATATATAAATATATACACATACATACACATATAATGTAATGTGTATCCCAGAACCTTGCTTTTATTTGATTTAAATTCTTGGATACCCAAAAAAGCTCAGAACTGTTCTCAAATTCACTTGTGAAACATTGTGCTGATAACAATGAGTATCAAAATCAATTCGATTCACCTACAATAATTCCTCTATACAGACAACATCGAGACATTTCCACTTCGATTTCAGATAAATAAAATAAAAAAAAAAACACTGAAGGAGGGCATAAATACTTAAAATAATACTTAAGTGATACATAACCCTTCCCTAAGATACAACTAGGAAGGAGAAACTTCCGAATTTGCAGGTAAATAGTAGGACCAGACGACACCATACCAAACGCTTCAAAGGTTCGTCTGAAAATTGGTTCCTTTATCCTACTGAACCATTCCTTAAATCAATAAAAAAAGTTTACAGTTTTGATGAGAAAGATAAATAAATACGTTTATGACGTTTAAATGCCCCAAAAAAAAAAAAATAGAATAAGTAAAATAAAATAAAGAAGGAAAATACAGAGTAAAAGAAGCCAATATTAGCTCTCACAAGAAGAATACCTCATTTATTTGTAAATATACTTTACTTGTGGCCTTGAAGAACAAGCAAAAGGAGAAGCAAAATACTAAGTCTCAGAAATGCTTCTGCTAGTCCTCAGAGGAACAAGTCTCCAACATCCATTCGCGAAAAAAAAAAATAAAAGAAACTCTGATATTCTTTCGCTCTAAAAGAAGGACAAGTACCTTCCTTGTCCCTTGGCAGAAGAAGAAGAAGAAGAAGAAGAAGAAGAAGGAGGAGGAGGAGGAGGAGGAGGAGGAGGAGGAGGAGGAGGAGGAGGAGGAAGAGGAAGAGGAAGAGGAAGAGGAAGAGGAAGAGTAAGAAGATGAAGAGGAACAAGATGGCAAGGTTTACGCCCGGAAAGTTTATAGGCTCTTCATGCACGAGAGATTTGCTCTTGCGTTACAACTTCGCAACAAGTGTAAATTTTCGGGCGGGCCAAAGTAATGCCCTGGACGAGACTTCCAGATGTCTGAATTTACTAACCCTTGCCCACTTTCCCCCATGGCCTCAAGGCACTTGCCTCCCTCTTCCTCCTACCTCGCTAGGAGGTACTCTCCATTTTCGTACCTCGCCAGGAGGTACCCTCCCTTTCCCTCTTCCTACCAGATTCTTCCCCTGTTCCTTCTCCCTAGATTCTGGCTTCCTCCAAAAATGATGTCTGGGTCATAAGCAAAGGTCGTTATAAACAGCATTGAAAATTTAAAGCTAAAAGTATTGCAAAATGGCAAGAAATTGCAACAAAAAAATATGGCAAATTTTTACTCTTAAGTGACTCATTGACAAATCATATAACATGAGAGCAACATCAAATCATATATCTCCGCCTCAGAGAGATTTTTACAGACTGACTGACTTAAGGAATGAAACAATTTTGATTCGAACAATTTTGATTCGAAGTCCAAGAAAGCGAGCGTAAAAATACCCGAGATCCTTCCTTGGCTAGAAAAATGTTGGTTCCATACAACGCAAAAAAAAAAAAAAAAAAAAAAAAAAAAAAAAAAACTGTAAATGCGCCTTCGTCCGTTACTTTCATACTCAAATTACAGAAACCTTCTTTATTAATTATAGTTTATGTGTATGTATATATATACACACACACACACACACACACATATATATATATATATATATATATACATATACATACACAGGGTGTTTCGAAATTAGAGGCCCCCCTCCACAGAACAAATGGAAGTTATGAAGTTTTCTGCTATAGCCTATCTCCAAGTGCATTATTTTAAGTTTTATTAAGCTATTTTTCATTTTACATTTCCTGTATTTTCAGACTGAGTGACGGAGTTAGATACAGCCATGGCTAACGACTTGGAGGAAATCAGATGGATTGACTGAATCTGGGCTATAACCTTCAGAGAGGCCAGGGATGCTGGCACATCCTTTGTTTCACGTTCCTGGATAGTTAAATACATTTAAGAGATGAATCCTTTGTTAAAAGAAACTGGAACAAAAATCCATATGACTGTCATTGTGAAAAGAGTGAGAATCTTGGAAGGCCTGAAGTCCTTTCTCAGAAGTCAAAAGACCAAGAGAGTCTTTATGTAAATTGGCGCTTGAACTAGAAACAAAAAGGGAAAAGAAGAGAACTTATAGTGCTGTATATCGTGAGTTGAAAAAATCTGGTATCAAGCCATTTCATGTTATCAGCAAGCCCAACATCACTCAGCAACAGAGAGAAGACCATGCATGGTTTTGTGGTTCATTTCTTAAAGATTGGGATAAAGCTGACTTTCTCCATGTTGCCGCATCAGATGAATTCTTCATTTACAGTGTCAGGAAGCCAAATCATAAAAATAACATCATTTGGGCTGCAAAGTTGGATGATATCAGCGATGACGTGTGCTATCGCCAAGTTGTGAAATTTCCTGAATGTTTGGGAATTTTTCTCTGTTTCACAGCCAAATGGTTAATGTGGATCATCAAAGAAAAAGGACAGTCATGGAATGGCGAATACTTCAGAGAAACTGTGCTTACTGGTGGAGTATTTCCTTTCCTCAAAGATCCTGAAAATGTGTTATCTGTTGAAGAAGTCACATTTTTGCATGATAAGGCACCATGTTTCAAGGCTCTTCAGACACAGGAGCTGCATCGAAACTGGTATCGATTTCTTCTCGTCAAGTGAATTTTCAGGTAGCTCCCCTGACCTTAATGTGTGTGAAAACATTGGTAATATCTTAAAGGATCGTGTTGAAGCGTGCACAGTGAACTATGATGGTATACCAAGCCTCGACGGCCTGCGAAGAGAGGTCACCGAAGTGCTCAGGGAAATGGAGTTTGAGTCTCAGCTTTTTTGCGATTTGCTGAAATCATACCCCTGAAGAATGCAGGCTGTGGTACAGGCAGATGGAGGCCACACAAAATATTAAATACTCAGAGAGAAACTTAAATAAATACCTGTTCTGAATTACTTTTGTTTTTGTCCATATCAATTTTAGTTTATGCTGTAGAGGGGGTTGCTCTAATGTCGAAACACCCTGTATTAATCATTTCCAGAATATACAATTTTTTTTCTTCAAAACGTAATTATTGAAAGATAAAAAATCCGTTTACAATAATGAAACCTGATTAGAGAATTCTATGGAATTTTCATTCGATCGTAAAAGAGAGAAAAATAACCCAAGTGAATATACCACGGCACTAAAATCGCCCTTTACGGCCCCGAATATACTGTATTAAAAATGAAAATTTGGGCCGGTAACTTGATATTTATAGGCTTTCAAATTACCCGACCTTCGTGAAACCAAACTTTATGTTCGAAATCGGGACAGAAAAAATATCTACATCTTGCCATAGCTTCCGTATTATGAAGAATATGAAATTTAACAGAAACAATCTTTTTTTACTCTCGTATTGATATTCAACAACCCATTATGAAATCACTGCACGAATTATGAATTAAACTATGCTTTAACATCTGCAAAATTATTTTCCGTTACGTACTGGAGGCATGAAAATAAGTCTTAAAATAATATTAATAACGATGTCTCTTCACACGCGTCATGGCAATTCTAAAATACTGAAGGTATAGAGAATAATTTAACCAAACTTTCAGTGGGTAAATATCATCAATAACAATAACTTAAGAACAGAAAAAAAAATTCCATCACATGAACCCATCAAGATTTATTCCTAAGGCTCATTCCTTCCCTGCCTGGTCTAAAGTCCTCACGCTCTTTTACACCCGAAAATGGGCTGAAGGAACCGGCAAGGTATAGCAAAAGTGTCGAGAGAAGGAAACCGAAGTGAATTTCCATACTTAGGGAACGGGCATTACGGGGAGGGTATATGGGTATTCATTTAAGGGTGAATCTTAGGTTGATTTCCTTCAGTATCAAAGAGGAAGAGTTGGAACTTAAGAAATATTTTACTTTCATCGATATATAAAAAAAAAAATCTGCGCCAGTGATCAATCTTGGTTAGGGGATCCAGATGAACTATTAAATGCCGCCTCTCTCTCTCTCTCTCTCTCTCTCTCTCTCTCTCTCTCTCTCTCTCTCTCTCTCTCTCTCTCTCTCTCAGAAAAGAATATATTTACATCGAGGCTTCCGGCTGATCTTTCACTCGCTGTCTCCTGAACTCTCGCCTTTTTATTCTCTTATTTCCTCGCTCTCCATACACCCCACATCCCCTCAACTCTCGTAAATCACAATTAAACGAGAGTTATGATAACGAAAAATGAATAAAACATCTCTGATCTCTTCCTCGCGTGGATGTGGGAATGAAGAATTTCGATGGGAAGCCACAAAAGGCTGAAATACGGTTGCTCTCTCTCTCTCTCTCTCTCTCTCTCTCTCTCTCTCTCTCTCTCTCTCCAACTTCCAAGAATCTTTTTCCTTAATTTGTCGGAGTTTTTCGTGTATGAATTTCCATCTGTCCCCTTTTTTAAGGTTACGAGAGATTTTCTAAATCTTTTGCAATAACTTTAGCATTCCTGAAAAATACAAATTTTATGGTATTTGTTTCTGGATACAGTAAAGCATTAAAAACACGAAACTCCTTTGATCTGATAACGATTACTGAAAAAATATACTAACATTTGGCATCTTAGTTAAGAGAAAAATATGACAATCCCCTGGATTTTTGGGCAAATGGAAATACTTAAAAATAAAAGATTTCTTGCATTTTATATTGAATAAAACACATTTTGTACTCTGATAAAAATTACGATTTTCTTTTAGTTTTTCGCCAAATTACGAAGCGCTACTAATTGTGAATTATGATGAAGACAGCTCTTTTGTAAACTTCCGTTGCTGTCAAATTCTCAATCGAACATTTTTCATTCTCAATAAAAAGAATTATCCAATATATAATTTATTATTTACATTTTAGTAACATTTCTAACACTTCTATCCTCTATTTAGTTTATGAAATAAACCCTGTTAAAACTTAGGTTGTAAAGCTTTTAATACCTTAGTCTCCCACAAAGATATTGTTTGAAGTGTTCTATCTCTCTCTCCTTCCCACAACTCACCCCGTGAGAAGAGGGGAACCACACACACACACACACACACACAGAGAGAGAGAGAGAGAGAGAGAGAGAGAGAGAGAGAGAGAGAGAGAGAGAGAGAGAGAGAGATATTCCAACGGGCCTAAGTTTCACGAATTACGGATTTATTTCATTAGGCTTGTGCCTCAAACTTTAATACACCCGTCTTTTTAGTCAAACACTTACTATAACAACAGTGGTCGAACCTGGCATAGATAAGGATCGAGTATGTTTAAAGGAAAACTATGATGTCCTACAAAAAGGTAATACATAGGGGTCCCGGGGGGGTGGGGGACACAAGAACACGAATCCATTAATTGCTAACTAACATTTGGTTGGAGCCTTCGTGTCAAACTGATTTGGCTTTCTTAAATTAATAATCCTACTCGATGCCATTTTTTGGCATATCAATTTTTCATTAAAAATCACTGAACTGAAGGGCATTTTCAGACTTCGGCCTTTGGTGGGAAATTATCTAATCGCACCATATAATGACGAGCCTTCTTCACATTACGTCACTTGACGGTATAAACACTCATGACGAACTTTCGCTCGCTTACGTCAAACCATTTACGAAATTCACCAACGCTCCACCTGGAGATTTTTCTACAAAACAATCGCTTGAAAACGCCTTTAACAAAATGTTTATTAGGTCGGACATTCCGTTACGCGCTGGGAAATGTTTCTAAAATGTTCAGATGCCCCACCTGACAAAATATTGACAACTGCCTTACCTGAAGAGCAAAAAACACGGGAAATGTGACCACACGTCATGTAAAGAAGACCAAAATCCCCGTGACAAACGTTTCTTCATTAACATTTTCTGTCTCCTGGAAGGACGCAAGAATAAAGAAGCCGAAAAATGAGAGAGAGAGAGAGAGAGAGAGAGAGAGAGAGAGAGAGAGAGAGAGAGAGAGAGAGAGAGAGAGAGACTACCGAGTCCACATTTCTTCCGGTACAGGGGGTCGTAAAAATCAGGAAATAAGACTGGACAGCGGAGAGAGAGCTGGAAAGTACCTCCTCTGCTCCTACTCCTACTACTACTCCTATACTTCTTCCTCCTCCTCTCCTCCTTCTTCTCTTTACAACTAAGGACACGAGGCAGACTCAAGACATGCCACCCTCACAAATCTCGCCATTACATACCCGAATCCTCTGCTGAGAGAGAGAGAGAGAGAGAGAGAGAGAGAGAGAGAGAGAGAGAGAGAGAGAGAGACATATGGGGCAAGAAAGAAGAGGGTGACAGAAGAGAGTATGGAGAGAAAAATAGCTGTGATAAACAGGGAGAGAAAACATGTCACTGGAAAACACAGAGAATGAGTCAAAACAACGTAGAAGAGGAAAAGGTACAAAAATATAACAGATAATTAAGGGGATAAGGAAGCAGAGGCATGAGGTTATGCAGTATGGAGAAACCGGGAAGAAGAGGAGGGAGGATTAAAAAATCGTGGGAGAAGTAGGGAGAAAAATGTGGAAAAAAGTGAGAAAGGTTGTTTATAAAAGTGAGAAAAGCTTTTACAGAAGTGAAGAAAAATGTGAACAAAAAGTGCCTACGGAAAAAAGTGCATGGGAAGAAAGGGCCCATGTAAATATGCTACAAAAAAAAAAGTGCGAGGAAAAGTTATAATAAAAATATCGTATTATGAAAACTGACCAAAATTTAGAAAATGTCTTAGAAAAATGTGAAAAGTATTAATAGACAAAATATAAATAAAACAAAACGTGACGCAAAAAAAAAAAAAACCACCACAGCCAAATCTCCGACAAACTTCAAGTTTGGAAAGAGATAGAAAAAACTCTCCATAACTTTCCTGGGCAAGAGTGAACGCTCCTCGTTCATGGAACTTTATTTTTCTAGAATTTACGAAGAATATTTTCGACTATTACATCATGTGAAGAGTATATTCTCTTTAATTATGCGAATATAGAGAGTATTTCTTGTATTGATAACTTATTGTACGTCTTGTATCTGCTATAATTATATATTCTTGGTTTTAGGATAATTCTTTGTATTTATTGCATTTACTATAAATAATTGTATTTTCTCGTACTTAGTTTAAAGAACGATTATATTATCCTGGATTCTATGAGGCATCGCGAGTGTATTTTCTTGCATTTCCGATACACGAAGGGTATATTCTCTTCCCTTAAGGGAGGTAGAGCAAATGTATCTTTTGATTTATTTTTAGTATTTTCACTGTTACATTACTTCTTGTATTTTGTAACATAAAGTGTTTATTACATATTAGGTATTTGGAGTGCTGTTGTCTACTAATCATGAGATATAAATAGCATATTTCTAGAATTTGGGAGACAAAAAGATGATTTTTATTGTATTTATACGAAAAATCGTATTGAATAATGTTTAGGGGACATGGGATGTGTATTTTCAGGTATTAAATGGGTAATATGTCGTATGTCCTAGTTTTTATGAGATATACACGAGAGATCTGGCGTCTTTTGTATTTTCCTTATCTTAAACATTTAATTACAAAATGAATGACCATTTTACAAAAATCAATGATGGTTGACTTCTAAATTTATCCTTAAGGCAATAAATAAAATATTAAGGCAAAGGACACTCGGGTACCCATAAACACCCTCCCCCACCCCGTACACACCTCCCTTCGCTAAATCTTGAAGAATCCAGGAAGGGGGAACTCTTAGGAGTGTATTTACTCCGAAAAACCATTTCCCAAAAGTTGAATATCCTTAAGGTAAAAAAAAAAAAAAAAAAAAAAAAAAGAGGAAAAACTTCGTCGTCTTTTAAAAGATTCATTTGCATTTTGCATTACCCGAATGTCACGAAGAATAACCGAACTTTATAATAATAATAAAAAAAAAAAGCTGCACAGTGAATGACGTGTCATTTTCCCGTTCTGACAAGTTATCTCCATATCTATTCCGAGGTCTCCTCCCTCTCACTCCCTCCCTCCCCCATCTCTCCACTTTCTCTCTCTCTCTCTCTCTTTCTCGTCCTTCTTCCCCCGTCTCCCCTTTATCTCTCCGTACTTTCTTTTCCTTCTCCATAACCCCATCATCCCATTCCCTTCCTAGGGGGAGGGGAGAGGGGGAGGGGGTTGCACCCTATTTGGGCTTCTGACAGATTACGCGTACCTCCCGTTTAATGAGGGCCTTTTGTATGTACGTCGCCATAGGAAAACGAGAGGGGGGAAGGAGGAGGTAGGGGAATGGAAGCAGGAAGAAAAGAGGAAGAACATTGGATGGAAAAGCAGTTACTGGGTTGGAGGAAGAGGTGCAGGATGTGAGGAAACTATCAGCAAGATGATAACGATTAGGTGGAATAACTTAATGGAAAAAGGCAACATTTTTACAAATTTTTTTATTATCAATTTATTGACTTAGCAAGGGGACGTCACGAGCGATGATAAATACTTTATAAAACACTACTTTAAAAGAAATAATTTTAAGAAATTAATCTTAACGAAGAATATTGCGTTTAAGGTAAAAAAAAAAAAGTACGAGAAAGGGGAATAGTGTCTTTAAATCTGATGTAAAGACAGGCAGTATCGAAATCAAAGTCATAAACAAAGGAAGCAACGTCTGCTAAACTGACAGGATGAGTGTTTTTACCATTTACAATGTGACAGAGTAACTAAGTTTAAAACATTATTTTTTTTTCTTCTTGTCACTAATCCCCTATCCGTACCCACGCGCGCTTGCAGAGTAAAATCAACAAACAGTCACCTTTTCTGTTCTTAAAATATCTTGCAATTTTTGAAAAATCACATGTTGGGTGGGGGATAAATGCAGATTCTGAAAAATTTGCCTCATACATCAACAAATGCACGACAGGTGGAGAAATGAAGCTTTTTCTTTTAACGTGCTTTTTTCCCTATCATACAAAAAAGATTGCCTGTCTCAAGCTTTCACAGTCACCGACGAATTAAAGTAGGCTGTATCGAGTTAATATACAATTATGCTTGGAAAAAAATTGGCATTTCATACAGAGTACTCAGTTCGAGCTTATGGAAACGTTTTGAACCGTTCGTGTTTGTTTCAGAGTTGGGTGAGCATTCTCATGATGTTTATGAAAAGGCTAAAGCTGCAGGCGTTTTCTGCTGCTTATCGAATTCATTCAAAATCATCAGTTGACTATTCAATATGGGAATTGGCTACTGTCATAATTTCTTTCTCTGCAGCTCCTTTCAACAATGGGAAATGGATTACTGTTTAAATGTAAAATACACACATACACACAATATATATACGTGTATATATATTTTATATATATATACATATATATTATATAATATATATTTGCATGTGTAAAGATATACATGGGGTGTATATATACAATCACTAAATTACATTCAATATATTCCAAATAAGAAGGAGGATCCCTAAACAGTGAACTCCTGACACGTTAATATATATTATGTATACATATTTTTGTCACAACTATGTGACACAAATATTCATAAATATTTGTGTCATAACTACGTATTCATAATTTACACATATGTTACTCCCACGTACTCAGGCAGTTACCACACTTTTCTACAACAGGCTAAAGACCCAAACATCCCTGTACACATCTGTATAATACCCCTGTACACACCTGTACAATACCCGTGTGCACACATGTATAGTACCCGTGTACACACCTGTATAATACCCGTGTACACACCTGTACAATACCCCTGTATGACCCTGTACACAACTGTATAATACCTCTGTACACACCTGTACACCTGTACAATACCCCTGTACACACCTGCATAAAACCCTTGTACATACCTGTATATCATCTCTGTACACACCTGTATAATACCCGTGTACACACATGTATAATATCCTTGCACATACTTGTATAATATCTCTGTACACACCTACATATAATACCCGTGTACATACCTGTATAATCCGGACTCGACAGGGGATTCGGATGAGCCATCTTGTGAGCCATGGAGGAGTAGCCGCCCATGGAGTTGTAGGTCATGTGGTATGGCTCCGAATACAGGCCCGCCTTGTCGATGTCCCCGCCCTCGACGCCCATCTGTGTCAAATCAGGTCACGTATTTGTATCAATATGGGGTAAGGCATAAGGGTGGAATTCAGATTGAAATGTGAATGGAAAGTGAAGAGAATTGGTAAAAATTGTCTGAATTTAAAATGAAAATGTAATAAAAATATTGTTATACTGTCGGGGAGAAGTCATTCATCTTTCTTTTTATGCTCGGATCTGAATGGGCACAATTCTCAATAAAGAAACAATAGATTTGCAGAGGATTCAACGCCAAGAGACTGGAATTTAAAAATAGAAATAACTAAGAAAACTAACAAAAGTACAGCGAAATTTAACTCTCAACAGAGGAATTGTAAAGATTTCAATACTATGAAACACAGGAATTTAGAAAATAACAATAACTGCGAAAACTAACAAAGATATGGTGAAATTTACCTATATTCAGTAAAGAACCCAATATATACCAACTGTTTTCTACAAAGGTACTCAACATAGAAGCTAGAATGATATTCTGTGGTTTTGTGCTTAACTATTTCCTACCTATAATCGATTTGTGTCTTGAGGTTTAAATAACCTATACGTGATGCATGCATACATACTACCCCAGGCGGTACTTAAAATGTTGAATTTTGGATTAATTCACAGAGCAGAAACTTCAACATCAGACATTCTATACATCTGCACCTTTTACGCTACATATACAACGAACACAGTACATCTTAACATCTTTAATCTTTCTATTTCTCTTTAAATATTCATACTTCACTTCCATATAGGAGAGTTGGCTTCATCCTACTCCGAAAACTATTATAGTTACTCAGCAATACTAAACCGAATCAACCTTTTCCATTCTTCCATTAACAGTATTAACAGTCATTACTCCATCATCCCTGTGTCTTGCAACTCCTCAACCTCCGAATGGCGCACCTTCCCCTTACAGTTTTGACACTCACATTAACCCTTTCCACTCTTGCATCATCCACTGACCCACTTGTAATTTTTGTTTTTGTTTAACTCTGGATCCTGTAACTCACTAACCAAGGAAGGTGAATTTATTCCCGTGGATGACAACATCTTTATTCTCCAAGATCTTGCTCACCTGTCTACCCCGCCTCATTTTTATCACTTTCTTTATTTTTCTATCTCATTTTCTTCTATCCATTCTCCTATATATCTGAGCATACATCTTGTCATGCAGCTGCACCTCAAGCATTTTGTTTTTTTCTTCACCAATCTCAATTCCTCTTCCACCAATCATTATTTCTACTGTCCTTTTCCTGTTCTCCTATAATCACAAACATTATTGAGCTTATGACCTAATCCTCATTTACTGCTCCTATCTCTACGCACTCTCTCTATGTACCGACAACGCCATTCCTCTCTGTTATCTCTTCTTGTATTTAAGTCGCCTAGCACGATCACCCTTTTATATACTCCAAACCTGGCTTGGCACAAATTCAGGCTCTTCCATTTAATTTTTTTTCCATTTCTGGACAATGTATTCTCACTATCATAACATTTTATTACGTTGCAGCCACTCGAATAAACAAATTTGTGTTCTTTCACCCATCCTAAATGCTTCCTTGATACTACCTATCTACTGTATATATATATATATATATATATATATATATATATATATATATATATATATATATATATATATATATATATATATATATATATATATATATAATATATATATATATATATATATATATATATATATATATATATATATATATATATATATATATATATATATATGTGTGTATGTGTGTGTGTGTGTATGTATTAAATTAAATTGTATATATATATTCATATAGATACATACTGTATATATATACATATAAGATATATATCTGTATATAATGTGTATATATACATATATACAATTTAATACATATTCAGACACATAGACACATACAGAAATTTCAATAAAATAATGGAAACAAAATAAAATATTACAAAAAGATAAGGCTTAGATAAAATTACCAATTACTTCCACAAGTTTGAAAAAATATACAGCAAAAGTAAAAAGCAGAAGAGACTAATTTGTAACCGCACTCCCAATTTTTTTTTATTTTTTACAATTTTCTATTAAAAATAATGTTAGTGGCAATTGTTATATTATGTTACAGCGTTATAATTAGCAAATAGCATTGTTACCAGCTTTCTCATATCGCAAAAGCGTTGTTAATGTATTAATAAGTTTTCATAACATTATGAGCTTCATCCTCTTTCCCACACGAATAGCAATTTGTTAATGCTTTGGGCGATTAATCTAAAATCATTATAACTTTGCGTATATATACACATAAGATCTAATTCATCATTTACATTATTCAAAATCGTCAAATATTCCTACGGAACGAGCCTAAAAGTCTATAAATTACAAAGCAAACTTTTAAAGGGTAGAAGGCCCGAATGTGATATTAAGAGAAAACGGAGAGAAGAAAATGCCAAATAACAATAGAGGTAACTAGACAAATGAACATTTAAATACGTTCATGAACGAAATGAGTGATGCAAGCACATCCACTTGCTGAGCGTTTCATTATAATTCTCAAACGTCACTCCGCATTTCATTACACGCATACGAATAACTGTAATGAATGCATAATGCATATTAAGAGTACGGTATTAATACTCGTCTAACTTTAGAAGATACTCTGGAAATGAATCTAGCGCCAAATAATGGAAGTTAAAAAAAAAGCCAGAACTTTTCTAGGATTCATTTCTATTCTGTACAAATTACGGCGAGCATTTTCACCAGGTTCGCCTAGTTAAAACACCAAGTCAGTCGCGGGTTTCAAAAGCAAATTCGCTGAAAAACAAGAAATAAAAACGACAGAGAATATTAATCAGAGACACTTCTAATCAAATCAACATATTAAAAAATTCAGACACGAATAATCCGCTGCTATATCAATGGAAAGTAAAACTTTATGATGAAAAAAAAAAAAAAAGTCTTGCCAGAGAGAGAAAGGTGACGTGCTGCATTTTTCACAAATAGAAATGAAATTCTGTAAAGTAGAAAGCACATGAAATTATGTATAAGAAACTAAAATTCTTAGACACTAAGAGAAAGCAGAATGGACAGGACTTTTAGAAAGAAATGCTGTACTAATTAATCGTCTAAATTTTAACAGGCACATACACTATAAACTATTATGAAAGTGACGGAGGAGCAATGTATTCTGAACGAAGAGGGATAATTATAGTGGTACAGCTTAGATGAATAACATATAACAAAAGACAGTTTATAATGAATGAAATCGATAAATATTTTCAGACAAGAGGTTATAAAAATATAGATGATTCAGAATGATGAAACATGTGTACAGTGAACGGCGACGATAAATATATTCACAATACAATGAAAAGCCATGTTGAACATAAGTCAGAATGGCAGATGATGAATAACGAGAGTGCAAAATCAATGCCCAGATTCACAAAATTCAGAATGAAAACGTGATAATGAATGAAGGAACCATAGAAAAAAAAAAAAAACACTTGGCAAATTCAGATTGAACAATACCTGAAAAAAATATATAGTCACAGATCGATTGTGTAATGCAAATGTTTTTAGGGGAAGCTAAAGGGGAAGGTTTGTTAATTGTGATACAGGAAATGAAAATCATGAATGAAAAATGCAAACCAAAATGAGAATGATATCAGGGAGCGCTATGCACATTCTGGAACTGAAATGGATGAAAATTGCGTAGAGAGAAGAGAGAGAGAGAGAGAGAGAGAGAGAGAGAGAGAGAGAGAGAGAGAGAGAGAGAGAGAGAAATGTTGGATATGCGTGGTAATGTCGAGTGTTTTATGTAATAATCAAAATTCATAACAGGTCAAAAATGTCCGAAATAAAGTATAAATAATGACCACAATAAAACCGTGCGAAAAAAAACCGTTAAACATACGAATCAGAAATAGGGACTCTTTAAAAATACTTTAACAAATACTTTGCCTTATTTTCAATAAATATGGCTAAGAATGTATTTATCTACCATCTCCCAAACACACAGGGTAAACACAATTTCACAAAGACAGGTAAAACATAATTTTACAAACGTGAGGTTTCCATTCTTACAAACACAAATAAAAAGGACTTACAAAACATAGTGCCTTGTAAATACAATCTTTTTTTTTTTTTTACAAAACAGTGAAGAAATGCTTTTTCTTTAAACAACATAGATGAAAATACCTTTAAATCAGAAAAGGAAAAGTGAAAAATATGGACACTTCAACCTTTAATAAACGATACAATTGAAAAACAGAAATATAAGAAAGTTATCACAAATGCGATCTCAGGAAGGGGGAAAAAATAACTTGAAACCAAAATTAAGTGTCCGAAGATCAAACGCCAGGTCATAAATATGTCAATAAATATGTCGGCAAGGTCATGAATACTGACGCCAAAAATAAGGTCATATATAAACGTGTCAAAAAAGGTCGCATGTATGAATGACAAAAATGTCAAGATTAAAGATGTAAAAAAAAGTTAAAAATATCACAAGTCTTTCGTACTGATGTCAACGAAGTTATAAATAGGAAAGGTCACACAGGGGTCATAACAGAGGGTCATAATAAAGATGAGCTGCTGTCTTTTCGTTACTTCTGAATTCCCTGTAGCAACCTGGTTGCTGTACCGATGACATTAAGTATAGAAGTTCAAAATGTATGCGTCATGAACAATTTCATATGTATGGCTGTAAAAAAAATCGTGAATGATGATGTGACAAACGAGGTTATGGTATAACAGAGTCCACAACACGCATACCACGCACAAATTCAAATAAGCTAAAAGAAGGTTGTAAATTTGGCTGAAATTAAAAGTGGTCATGATAGAAAACACTTGAAATTATGGGTTAATGTGCATCACTTCTCTGACTTAGGAATCTCAGAATACTAACGCGTAGTCACTTTCAATACTACCTCCGTCTGTAGTTGTGTTCTATTATCTTGAATGGTTTCATTTTTTAGTTTTTGTCAACGTAACATCAGAATAAAGGGCACGAGGGGGAACGGAACGTTAAAATATTGAAAACAAACTGAAAAACAAAGCGTGTTATAGTTCCGTGTGTTTAATTAATTGCAGTCACAGAGATGGTGGTTAAAAAGCATCACTAAACTTGAGGTATAACACCAAATTCAAGGACGATACTAACAACCTTATTAATGCGATAGTTGATAAATATAATTCAAACGGTTTCCTGTCTCAAAATTAATTTATTCATAAATATTTCGAAAAAACAACTAGCGAACTTACTGCTTACACAGTAAAAATATGTACAGTCCTGCCTATGTAGTACCCTATATACAGTCTGGTAACACAGAAAAAAGACGAAAAACATAAAACAAACGAAAAAAAATAAAACCATGAAAAATAAGCTGAAAAAATATAAACAAAGCCCAATAAACGAATTTGCAATAACGGCAGTTCCATTAATGTAAAGTGCAATGCATGGATGGCACAGGTAACCAAATGCACAGGTGAACGTTTCGGGCCATGAAAATATAAACACTGGCTTTAGGCTTCGATCGCCGGCGCTTTTATATAACTGATCCCGTCGGATCGTTGCAAACAATGCATCGTGCATGTTGCACAGCCATACTTTATCGGGGGATCGAGAAGCCTTTTATTAATGTTTCTGTTTTTATTTGCTTTGTTTGATAGTTTGCTAGTTTTTTTTTGTTTTTTTTAATCGGTGCAAATGCTTTCCTTTTTATGCGTGAATAAGCCGCCATGGCGTTATGTTTCGGCTCTCTCACACTGGTGGAGGTTCTCGACGATCTGCTGGTATTTTCAGAAGCGCGTATGAGGGGGCGTATGCGCGCACGCGCGTGCACATAACAATGCACCATATAAACAAAGTATATTCTAAAAGTTCGGTCAGGTAATTCCTATATTTTTTCTTCCGCCAGCGAGGTTACGAGGGAAAATGTCTTCATTCGTGTCTTCGTGTTTCGGTTTATGAAATATCTCGAAAATGGACGAGCAGATTCGGATGAAAATCGGCAGACGAACCCGCTGGGTGGTCACTGACATTGATCAAGTATTTGTGGACATCTGTGAATATCTAAAGCCCTTCTTCTTCTTCTTCTTCTTCTTCTTCTTCTTCTTCTTCTTCCTAACCGAAACATTATTTTAAGTTTTCTCCTTTCAACATTCTCCACAATATTCAGAAAACTTGACAAATAAAATATTTTGAGAGCGAGAGACTCCGAAGTATTTACTATTTTCAAGGGAAGTCTGCGCAGGGCCCACCTGTGCAATACACATCAATTTACTTCGATGGAAATTATAAAGTGATCGCAACCAAATAAACTATTGAATATAAATTAAAAAAATGTGCGTGTGCTTCGTTATGATCATGAACGTGGAAATGAATAATGACATGCCTATGGCCAGGATGGGTAGGGATGAATAAAGTATGGGTATGTAGCACGATGTATGAGTACTGTGGTGAGTTAGGTGACACTACTGTGACAGGCATGCATAAGGGATGGGAGTGGTACTGGAAGGGGTATGTATTTCCGTCTGGTATAGGATATGTAATGGTTACTTTGGACTGTACTGGTAATTTAGTGTGAGCGGGGAGGGAAGGGCAGTGTTAGGGTACACTGAACGCATGCAACTATTTTTTGAGTGGGTGGTTCTGACAGCATAGCGCATGCTTGGGTCTCTGTGTCAAAAGATGAATAAATTATATTAACTGTTGCGCTGATTGTCACGAAAGAAAGGTCAGTGGGACTGGCATAAGTATTTAGGGTTAGGAATGGGTTGTACTGGGAGAGTAACTTAGCTGTGTGAATGTCTGGACTGAATACAGGGAGACAAAATACATGGACATAAGGCATATAAGGGTGTACCTATGTGTATCTGTGAGAAGTATACCTGCAAAAGAAAGGAACAAAACTTTGAGGGGTCATCGGGCACACAAGCTTTAGGTATGTGTACCTACGTTGAGTTCTGGTGGGTATTACTACCTGTGAAGTAAGTATGAGTAGATTAAACTGATAAAAACTGTAGGGGGAACTACCTCTGGGGGTTTACTGGTAAACAATAACTCTGGGGGTGTACTGGTAAACACTACCTATGGGGGTGTATTGGTAAACACTACCTCTAAGAGTGTATATTGGTAAACATTACCTCTGGGGGTGTACTGGTAAACACTACCCCTGGGGTGTATCTGTAAACACTACCTCGGGGGTGTATTGGTAAACACCACCTCTGGGGTGTATCTGTAAAACTATCTCTGGGAGTTTACTGGTAAACACTACCTCTGGGGGTGTATTGGTAAACACTACCTCTAAGAGTGTATTGGTAAACATTACCTCTGGGGGTGTACTGGTAAACACTACCTCTGGGGTGTATCTGTAAACACTACCTCTGGGGGTGTAACAGTAAACACTACCTCCGGGGGTGTATCTGTAAAACTACCTCTGGGAGTTTACTGGTAAACACTACCTCTGGGGGTGTAATGGTAAACACTACCTCTAGGGGTGTATTGGTAAACATTACCTCTGGGAGTGTATTGGTAAACACTACCTATGGAGGTGTACTGGTGAACACTACCTCTAGGGGTGTAATGGTAAATACTACCTCTGGGGGTGTATTGGTAAACACTACCTCTGGGGGTGTATTGGCAAACACTACCTGGGGAGGGTTGTATATATAAACACCACCTCTGGGGGTGTTCTGTTAAACACTGGCTCTTAGGGGTGTGTTGGTAAACACTAACTCCTGGGGATTTATTGATAAACGCTACCTCTGGGGGTGTGTATGTAAACACTACCTCTGGGGTGTACTGGCAAACACTACCTCTGGGGGTGTACTGGCAAACACTACCTCTGGGGATGTATATGTAAACACTACCTCTGGGGCTGTACTGGTAAACACTACCTCTGGGGGTGTAGGCTATATGTAAACATTACCCCTGGGGGTGTACTGGCAAACACTACCTCTGGGGGTGTATATATAAACACTACCTCTGGAGGTGTACTGGCAAACACTACCTCTGGGGGTGTATATGTAAACACTACTTCTGGGGTGTATTGGTAAACACTACCTCTGGAGTGTACTGGAAAACACTACCTCAGGGGGTGTATATGTAAACACTACCTCTGGGGGTGTACTGGTAAACACTACCTCTGGGGGTGCATATGTAAACACTATCTCTGAAGGGTGTACTGATAAAATAAAAGGAAGCCAAAATTAAAGGGCAGAAAGGTCACCTAAGGGCGTGTGTGTGTGTGTGTCTTTGCATCTGTGGAGTACACTACCTCTGGTCGGTGTATTGATAAAATAAAAGTCAAAATAAAAGGGGACAAGGGTCACCTAAGGGTGTGTGTGTGTGTGTGTGTGTGTGTGTGTGTGTGTGTGTGTGTGTGTGAGTCTGTGCATCTGTGGAGTACAATACCTCTGGTGGGTGTATTGACAGAATAAAAGGAAGCCTAAATAAAGGTACAACGGGTGCATAATGGCATGAGAGAGTGTATGAACCTGTGAAGTATACTACCTCTGGATGGTGTAGGGGTAAACACTACCTCTGGCGGGTGTACGGGAGGAATAAAAGGAAGCCAAAATAAAGGGGAAACGGGTCACGTAAGGGCGTGAGTGAGTGTGTCTGTGCACCTGTGGTGTATAGCAGGGTAGGTGACTACTACCTGTGACGGGTGTATGGGCAGAGTGGTGTTCAGCCTGTAGCCGTTGCTTCTATGAGTGCCGAGCCTAGGAGAAGCGCACAAGGAGGATGGCCTCAAGACTGCCGGTGCTGTCAGGAACTTTTGCACCTCCTGCAGAGATGGGGACAGACACCACACATGCGAGGAGGTTGTTGTTGTTGTTGTTGTTGTTGTTGTTGTTGCAAGGGCGCTTCCACAAGTAAAAGACTACTCACTCACTCACTCGGAGGATTTACACTCTCTTAGCTGGAGCTTTTATATATTGTTATGTTTTTATTTGGATTGGCACTGTCTTGCTTTCTTTCTTTCTTTCTCTTTCTCCCTAGGCTATACTGAGATTACAACTGCTAGCTCCCATTTTGCCGCCTCTCTCTCGCTCTCTCTCTCTTTCTCTCTCTCACACACACCAGGTTACTCTAAGACCACACCCCCGTTCTTCCATTTTGTCTCCCACAACCATCAACCGCTTTCTCTCTCTCTCTCTCTCTCTCTCTCTCTCTCTCTCTCTCTCTCTCTCTCTCTTTCTCTCTCTCTCTCATCAGATTACTCTGCGACCACTTCTGCTTTCTCCCATTTTGTCCCACACAACCATCAACCACTTTCTCTCTCTCTCTCTCTCTCTCTCTCACCAAATTACTCCTAAGACCACGTCTGCTTTCTTCCATTTTGTCCCCCACAACCATCAACCATTCTCTCTCTCTCTCTCTCTCTGCAATTATCATCTATCAGTACCATCTCTTTCCATATTCTCAGTAACAGGTCATTCGCTCTCAAATTTCTGCCTTTTTCTCTCTCACTCAACAGAAACATCAGACTCGTCTTTCATTTAACAGCTGATCTCCATCGCTCCTCGGTCATTCTGTGTCAGGCAGAAAAAAATCTCTCCCCGTTTCATTTTCTCAAAATACTCTAACCCAAAACCACAAATACTTGCTCTCTCTCTCTCTCTCTGTAGTCTTTTGCAACCATTATTTCTGTATTTCAAAACCACTGCCTCCCTCTTCAAAAACGTTTAAATTTGCTTACGTTCGTACATTAATGCAATTTCATATCGTGCATAAATAAGTGAAGTACACGTGCTCCCCATACGTACACAGTGGCGATCCATCCTCCTCAGAACATTTACGTGCCAAAGGTTACAATTAATGATCTTTCTTTGGGCTCTATCGTAAATAATGAATCCATTCATCGTATTGGAAGATACCCATTTCTTATAAGTCAGATCTATCTTATATTCTCTTTTGAAAGATGCTTGAGACTCACAAAAGTTTTCAATCTCTTCAACTTTTTTTGGACTTAAAAACACCTCAAAAATGTTTCTGAAATTTGAAGAATCTATTCTAAAATCCGCACTAAAATTGACCAAGTGATTGTACAATTCGTCTTGAAAGTGTATATCCTCTACACACTGGAATTAAACAGACTGGATCTTCATTTCGCTTTAATTTTATAGGTGACTCATTTTTGCCGTAAATTTGATGAACGATTCTGCAATTCCCAAAATATTTTGCAAGTGACTGTAATTCACATAAAAATTAAGACAAGATTAACTTTGCAAATCTCACTGGAATTTTAAACAGGTGAACTTATTATTTCCGCTGGAACTGGCCAAGTTGGTCTGCAATTCCCGCTATAATTGAAAATGTTCTATAATGAACAGTAGAAATTAAACGAGCGAATATAATTCCAACAGAAACTGTACAGAGGACGTTGCAGTTCCCACTATAATGATTATAGTTCAGTGGCCTAAATACAATTCCAACCAAAATAAAACTCTACAATTCCACTGAGAGCTTGAATAGAAGTGACTACAATCCGGTCGCAATTACAATATGAAAAAATGAAACTACATCTCTCACCTGATATGAACAACTATCAAAAACGGCCCGTCGCAAAAATAATTCCCGAACATTACAATGCTCTCCAAAGCAGAAATCATTATGCAACAATCACCACAAAAAAGTAAAAAAAAAATGAACAGCACCTTTTGTTTACATGTACAAACGAGTTGTTTAGGCCAGCGAAAAGCATCTTTTTTTTTTTTATAAGCATCCACATTTATGCGTCACAAAAGGCTCCATCATTTGCATATAGCAGAAGGGCTGCTATGCATATCCTAACAAAAATAAAAAAGGTTCTTCATTCTATGTTTAAAGAGAGATCTTTTAAAAAGAATTATCATTCGCCAACTGTCATGTGCATATTAATAAGAAATCTTAAATTTTATACACGAACCTTTATAAATACTTATTAGCCAATTTTATTGTTAATAATCTGTCAAAAGTCATAATGAATTCTGAATATTTACATATATTACCAGAAGTTTACCAGACATAATTTCGTAAAAAAATTAATTTCTTACAATTACATCTAGCTAATCTTAAACTGATTAAGTGGAATTGAGAATGTGTACCAATATTAAAAATGGTCTGTGACACTGAAAAACTTGCTAAAAACTTAATATACACATGACGTATGGTTTGTATTTGTCTCGTTAATTCTAATTTATTATGTACAGCATTTATTTAGCGTAACACCACTGCTCACTCTAAAAAGAAAAAACTGAAGCACACCACAAAGGCACAAAGTTACAGGTCAGGGAAAAGACAATTCAATTTATTTGGCGTCCAAAAAACAGTCCTATTTACAAAAGCGCCCACAGCGTGGGCAATGACAGGCGTCGGGCTGTGTTGTGGGAAGACCGGAAAAAAGGGGAACCATATTTACAAGGCCCACACTGTGGATAATAGTGGAATGATAGTGCGGAGCGAAGGTCATTATGGGTGTGGATAGTGTCATTAGTGGCAGAGGTGATGTGGGGGGGGGGGGGGTTGAGGGGTTGGGAAGTGCCATCAAAGTGCCAAAATCAGGGTGCTACGGAAGTCAGTTGTCAGTTGCATCTCTCTCTCTCTCTCTCTCTCTCTCTCTCTCTCTCTCTCAAAAGTACGTATGCCAGTCTTCTTGAAGCGATAGAAAAGTGAAAAACACTATTGTAACTACTTTCAAGACAATTTCTTTAATCGTATTTACAAATACATACATAGTTCATTTACATGTTTATATACAAGGTCAAATAAGGTTAATCATGGGGCTACTTTCTCTCTTATTCCAGAGGTGTCGTGCGGTGTCGTGGTCACACAGTGCTACTATGCAATGTGGAAAGTTTTTGCAATTTGCAGAAGAGGTGACAAAAATATGAGGTGACAAAACCGTGGAAGGAGAGTGACCTAGATAGGCAACAAGAACAGGAAAACTTTGAGGATGGAGAAAAAGTTTTGTAAACATGGGGAAAAGAAAATCACGACGATGAAAGGTTTTCCTCCAGTGAAAAAATGAGAGAAAATGCACGAAGAAAATGATAAAAGAGATGGCAGCTTTCCTACAGTGACAAGAGTTGACCAAAACGTTAGGCTACATGAAAACTACATTGCCCTGCAAATGGAAAACGTTTTATTAATAAAAAGGCTTGATTAAAATTGAGTTAAGCAAGGTTTTAATTATGGACCCCGGCATGAAACAGGGAGAGCGATACAAAAGACAATCTAGATGGCCCAATTTTAACGGAAACCAGCTGTAGGGGTTAATAAATAATGGACCAAGAAAATAAGACAATGCAACTCTTTTAGCACACCAGAAAAAAAGGCGAAGAATAATTATGAGGGGGGGGGGAACAACGATATTTCTAACACGGGCAAAATGAGAAAAGTAAACGTTTTTGGCGAGTCTGAATGGAATATTTTTTGGAGAGTTACAATGGAATATTAAAATATTTTTCTTGCTGAATTTGGCAATACGGGACTACGTTTTCTGTAGGTATGCTTCAGGATACGAAAAGTTCTCCCGAAGATTCTTATCTTCAGTTTTACCGAATTGCAAAAATGGGATACTGCAGTGAAATAAAAAGGTCTGATCTGACTGGCAAAATGTTATGCAGAATTAAAAACTTTGCTTGAACTGACAAATTTGGACACTAAAATAAAAGTTTTTGTTTTTTAACTGGAGAATGTAATATCAAAACAAAAGGCTATCTTCTTGAAATGACAAAATGAAATGAAAAAAAACAATAAGTTTTTTAAAGCTGCAAACCGTAGGGCAATGAAACCGAAGTGATAAAATGTGAAAACTATTTTATCATGAAGTGGTAGATGATGAGATAAGAATGGACAAGGAAAATGAGTTTTATTGAGGAATGAAAGACTTATGAAAATGTATGCACGGATATTTTAAAGACAGTTCTCTTCAAGTTTCAACGGCATTGCAAAAACTACGAACAAATACGGTGAAGAATTTTCCATGGAGTGGTAGCAGGGTTGACGAAAAATACAAAACAGAACAAGAGACGCAGCGGAGACCACATATTTCCCGAGTAAGAAATCAGGCTAACCATAGAACACCAAATAAATCAATTAGTAAGTAAAGCCACAAAAACCAGATTTTCCTCAAGTACGAGAAGATACAACACAAAATCAGGTCAAGGAAAGCCAAAAAGGAGACTTTTTTTTCTAAAAGGAGAGACGTTATGATAATGTACAGATATACGATGTTACTAATGAGATGGAATGACATGATTTACTACTAATGATACCACCGTAAGGAAGCAGGAGGATTATGTACATATTCTAATTCCAAATATTTTATGAATAATCATTTTGCTGCTAACTACCATTCCTTTACAATACATGGAAATTGATTTTTTTATATAATTTATTCCTAAATAAAAAAAAACTACATAAATAAAATGGACTAAGTTTGAAATATAATTTTCATAAGAGAAATTTCCATATATGTTAAAGAAACAAGGAAAAGGGGTACTGTTTAATGACACTAATAAACAATATATAATTATTAAAAATAAAAATATCAACCAAAAAAAGAAATCCATGCAAGCAACTTCAAGGCATGAATCTTTCTTATTTCTTGACCAGAAGCTCAAAGCTTCTAAACAGCTAATAAATAAGAATGGAAAATACAAATGTCTAAACAAACACAAAACAAAAAAGATTTTTAAAAAGTTTAAACAAAGGTGAAAACCATTACTGAATATCAGTAAATATTCTCAGCTTTGTAAAGTACTCAAAAATACACGTGGAAAAATAAACTGCAACAATTACAAGTATTTACATTATCGCAACTGAATGCTGACAATATAAAACATGCCAAGAAAAAATGGTTCATTAGTGGAAGGACACTATCAACCAGAAAGGACTTACGGCGGGATTCTACGTCTCTAAGCCTAAATGTTATAAAGAGAATTGGGACGTTTGCACATGCACTGGGAATTGGCAAAAATACCACCAAAGCAGTATCGCGGGTCCCAATATCAAAATTAGATTATCAAGAACATACGATTGTTGTTGTTGCTGTTTAGATTAAGAGAGGTTTACGCCATTGAGGGAACTTACTCCAAAGAACTACCGATGTTCCGTCAGAAGTGATAAATACCATTCCTTTATATTCAGTTTTTAAATAAACTATTACAATATGCACATCGTATCCTACAGCTTTTGACCCTAGGTTTCAAGTAGTGTCAAACTTCTCTACACAACTAAATGGGTGCGGATATGTTATATTTCATGTTATGTTAGTTTTCTGTAAAAGAAAACTATTGAGATGGTTTTGTCAGTCCGTCCGTACTTTTACTGTCAGCCCTCAGATCTTAAAAACTACTGAGGCTAGAGGGCTGCAAATTGGTATGTTGATCATCCACCCTCCAATCGTCTAACATACCAAACTGCAGCCCTCTAGCCTCAGTAGTTTTTATTTTATTTAAAGTTAAAGTTAACCATAATCGTACGTCTGGCAGCGCTATAGGTACCAACAACACAGGCCACCACCGGGCCGTGGCTGAAAGTTTCACGGGCCGCGGCTAAAAGTTTCATGGGCCGCGGCTTAAAGTTTCATGGGCCGTGGCTTAAAGTTTCATACAGCATTATACGCTATACAGAAAACTTGATTGCGGAACTTGGGCGCGTTTTTTACGTTTTGTTTTCTTAACCAAGCGCCGAAACTTTCTTCAGACTCGGCAGTGCTTTCCCTTTTCAATAAGTTCAAAATCAATGGGTCTTACATCCACCCAGTAGAACTTTCCTCCAAATGAAATATGATGTTTCTAAAGCTATGAAGAGGAAACGAACACGGCCAGAAACATATTCGCAAAAGATACATCAACTTCTCTCTCCTGAAGTGATACAGAGTCACCAAGTGAGAGCTTAAGAAATTCCACTGTATAAATATTGAGGAGAAATAGAGAGTACAAAACTATGAAGGATTACGAGAATATGTAACAAAGAAGATTAGCAAGACTTTGAAAACGCGACCGTAAAAGGATGAACACGCGTTGCAGGAAACGCATCAAAAAGATAAGAATAAAAAAATAAGAAACTCGAAAAAAATCAAGTCCGAAAAATTTTGAAAAACAAACCGTTCAAAGCGGAAAGGAAATGAAAATACGAGAAGAATACATAAACCAGACAAAATAGAATTCAAGAACTGGTCGGGAACAGATCGAGAAAATCCTGAAACGAGTCAAACAAAGACAAAAGAAGAAAAATAAGAAAAAAAGGGGAAAGGAAAACGCGAGCGGACGAACTTGCGACGTGGGGAACGCACGCCCCCCCACCACCCCTCCTCCCCAATGTCGCCGCTAGAGATGTGAACTAAACCAAGTTCGAATTTCAAGGCAATACGTCTATAGGCACTTTAGGCAAACTTTAATCAAGGCAGCATCAAAGAGACGAAAGTTTGTCGTTTAGTGCCTTGAGGAGGTGTATCCACAGAGAGAGAGAGAGAGAGAGAGAGAGAGAGAGAGAGAGAGAGAGAGAGAGAGAGAGAGAGAGAGAGAACGGTTTTATAGTTAATGCGAGAGTGAGTGAGTTTGTGGAAATTTATGAAGATTTTATAGTTAATAGAGAGAGAGAGAGAGAGAGAGAGAGAGAGAGAGAGAGAGAGAGAGAGAGAGAGAGAGAGAATTGTGAGGATTTTATATTGACCGACCACATCTTAGTAAGACTATTTAACTCATAATTATCCTAAAAAAATAATCATCAAAATTAAGCACAATTCCAGCAACAGCAGAACCGAATTACGAAAGAAAATGACGGAAAAGGTCCTTATCTCAATAACCTTAAAGAAGGACACCTCAATTACGTATCGAGGGCAACGCCAGCAATTCTCAAATACTCGGAATCGCCAAACTATACGTTCCTAATGCACCGTAAACAGTAAGTTCCGAGGCATGCAACACCTCGGTTAATCAAACGAAGTCTTGGTTCCTGATCGAGTTGAGGACTGTATACCACGGAGATTATATAATATATATATATATATATATATATATATATATATATATATATATATATATATATATATATATATATATATGTATGTATATATATATATATATATATATATATATATATATATATATATATATATATAATCTTTTACTACTTAATTTCGCATTTGGGAAGAGTAAAAAATCTCCAAATAGCGTCGCATAATCTGCATACTTATTATTATATATTTAACTACTTATTATTAGTTATTTATCTCTGCTACTACTTAATTTCGCATTATGAATGAGCAAAAAACTCTAAAACGCGTCGTATAATCTGCATATATTATCTAATATATTTTGGGCTGATAAAGGTTCCAAAGCCACTACTTGTGGAATACTAGACCTATTGACGTACGGGAAACACCATTCATCACTCCTCTTTGCTGTTAAAATCGCATAGATATCCCTTAGAACCTTGTCTATACCCAGGTTAGACGCAGCGGCTAAAATTGAACTGAAAAAGTCCTCACTCATACCCATTATCGCATTTTTTGTGGGGGGGGGGATAAGAATTTTGCGCCTGTAATGAGTTTTAATTCCTGAATACTCTCTTTAAGCGCACAACCTATCAGTAAGCAAACGCATCGTTGATTCAAAGGACCTCTTCAGCTTTTCAAATGGAATTTTCATTACACGAGACAGACTTGGAATGACTGAAAATGAACTTCAATCAAAGAAACTGCGATTCTCAATCCCTTTAGAACAACCCAAACGCGTCTACAAATCTAAGAGGGGACCAATCCGTGATAGAACATAACCATACTTCATTGCCAATGTTTACGGACCATTAACCTACTTATCCAATTAATTATTACTAACGAGGCAGACTGATTCCACTTTAAACAATTTACGATTTAATCTCTAAAATGGTGATTTTTTCCCAATGACCAGAACGGTTATTGGTGCGAAAAAATAAGTAGCGGTTTAAAGACACTTTTATTCCATCGGTAGGAAAACAAAACTTCTCTTTGTGATCATCTCCGCGGACCATGTTATGGAAAAACTGAGTGACTTACAAAATGGAAATATTCATAAAAAATCTGTTTGCCCAAAATAAAAATACAATGTATTTCGATAAAAACAATCGCAGTTTTAGTAGCAACCAGAGATTATGGGTGGTAATAAAAACTGAGATTGAATCCAATAGTGGTCTCTTATGAACAATAGGCATGGTCCCCTGTTTTTATTACACATCGGATTAAATCACATAGGGAGTAGCACTTCTAAAATACAATGAAGAACACACAATATTATATATATATATATATATATATATATATATATATATATATATATATATATATATATATATAACATATCTATATATATCCACAAATATTAAGCCACAAGTCTGATACAATCTGTACTGCTATACGGACATAAATCATATTATGAGAATGAAACTACAAGTATAGATTTTGCCGATTTGAGAATAAAACTTTAAGAAGAATATTACGCATCAGATACTAGATAAAATGAGAAATGATACCATATAGGAGATAACGTTAGTTTCATATGCAAATGACATAATGATTTAAGGCAGATGGAGATGGTTTGGACATGTCCTTCTCATAACCCCCGGGAGAACAGTACGTGATACCGTGAGCTGGGATCGTGTGAATGCGAACTATGAGAAGGGAAGCTGGAGATGAGAGGAGATTGGTGGAAGATAAAACGGGAAATACAAGAGTGACGGAATTGAATTGAATTTTATTATGTTACAACGACAGCCTACGTTTAATAAACAGAACGGTTAGGCTTGCCGTCGTCCAGTCCGGGGTAGTCTCCTCACCTTATGACCCCCTGTATTCATACATAAAATAAATTTGCCTTCGTCTGAGCTTCAGGACGCTAAGGACCGTTCCTAGGTTGGGATTTTTTCACCTTGATCCTCTTATATTGATGCCATTTTTGACGTAGCCTACATGTGCGCAAGTTCTACGATGAATATCAGATTAATTACTTTGTATAAAAATTCCAAAACAAAGGAAAGGATGTCATATATATACATATATATATATATATATATATACATACTGTATATGTATATATACTCGTATATATAATACAAAAAACATTACAGAGAGAGGATTATGTATAGAACAAATTCTAACAATAACTAATACACACATATATATATATATATAAAATATTATATATATATATATATATATATATATATATATATATATATATATATATATATATATATATATATATATATATATATATATATATATATATCGTTGATTTATTGTTAGATTTTGTTCCACACATAATGCTCCACTGTAATGTTATGATACAAAACATTACAGCGGGAGCATTATGTATGGAACAAAATCTAAAAATAACCAACGATCAAAAGGCAACGTAATGAAGGAAGAGACGTGGAAACAAACTAAACGACTCCAGATAAAAACAAATGGAATAAAATATGGAGTTAAAAAGAAAAACAACTATTATTTCTGGAACTACTTAATTAAAGAAATCAAGGACATGACCATCAACAATGATGAAGCTTAAAAGTCAGGCGACGGAAAAATGACTTGGCTATGATGAATGTCGAGAATTTTTAATTTACGAGTTTTAATTTTGTTTTTGTTTTGCTAAAGAAAGATGACATCGTCAAACGCTTGAATAAAATAGAGGCCAATGAAATAGAATGAAAGTTCATAGACTGAGGTTAAATGCATGCACCCAGAAGTCATGAGGAGAACGACTCAGAGAGAGAGAGAGAGAGAGAGAGAGAGAGAGAGAGAGAGAGAGAGAGAGAGAGAGAGAGAGAGAGAGAGAGAGAAGGATAGTGAATTTTAGAGAGAGAGAACATATAACGATTTTTAGAGATAGACAGAGTGGGGAAAACGATTTAGAGAGAGAGAGAGAGAGAGAGAGAGAGAGAGAGAGAGAGAGAGAGAGAGAGAGAGAGAGAGAGAATTTTAGAGAATGAAACAGAGGAAAATGACTTTTAGAGAGAGAGAGAGAGAGAGAGAGAGAGAGAGAGAGAGAGAGAGAGAGAGAGAGAGAGAGAGAGAGAGGAAAATGACTTTTAGAGAGAGAGAGAGAGAGAGAGAGAGAGAGAGAGAGAGAGAGAGAGAGAGAGAGGAAAATGACTTTTAGAGAGAGAGAGAGAGAGAGAGAGAGAGAGAGAGAGAGAGAGAGAGAGAGGAAAATGACTTTTAGAGAGAGAGAGAGAGGAAAATGACTTTTAGAGAGAGAGAGAGAGAGAGAGAGAGAGAGAGAGATTATCATGCCTTTTTCGCCTCCTCTGAAAGGCGAAGTCACAAGAGATGAACTCGAGTCGCACTTATTGGAGTAATTAAGGGGGAGCCCAAAATGCCATTAACTCCTATTAACTCCCTCGTCTCGGGACCGTTCATTTCGGTCTTTTTTTTTTATCGAATGACGTTTAAAGGCGTCGCTAAGAGGTCGTTTGGTCGAGATGAACTTTCAACAGCAACAACAACGCGTACGACTTGATGAGCACACACACAAACGAACACAAGCATGCAATTGTGAAGGCGACCCATGCTATGGGAAGGGTGGAATGTGGGGTTGCAAGGTGAGAGGGGGACTGGTTGGAAGTGGGAGGAGGGGTTGTTTGGTTGGAAGTGGGGGTTGGAAAGGGGAGCACAGTTTGATTGGAAGTGGGGAGGTGGTTTGGTTGGAAGTGAGGGTATTTGGTTGGAAGTGGGGGGGTATTTGGTTGGAAGTTGGGGGATTTGGTTGGAAATGAGGGTGGAAATGGGGGAGTGGTTGGTTGAAAGTGGGGGGATTTAGTTGGAAATGGGGTGGGTGGAATTGGCGGAGGAGGAAATTGGGAAGCGTTGGTGGGTGGGGGGGGGAGGCTGTAGTAAAGCAACACAGTAAAGCCGAAACTGGATTTACAAATACGTGAAAACATAAAGCTACACAATAAAGCCAAAGCCACGTTTTCGAAAACGTGAATGCAGGGTGAAGCTGAGCAGTGAAGCCACATTCGTTCATGCTTTCGAAAACGTGAATGATACAAAAAGCTATAGAGAAAATCAACACTCACGTTTTCGAAAATACGAATACACAGTAAAGCAACAGAATCCCGTACTTTAGGGGGGAAAAGCTTTACAAAATGCTTTGCATCCAAAGTGAATGAACTTTGAGCTTTGTTCTAAATAAAAGCAAGTTTTAAAAATAAAAAATGGTAAAAAAATTGAACTAGACTCAAACATGTTTCACGGAATACCCAATTTCGAAGAAATCAGGTCATGTCAAAAATACCTTTGATTTTCAAATGATTTCATGACACTCATTCATTATTCATTCACTGCGAATGCACGTCGACTCATTCATTGCTAAATAAATGCAAAGTACATCGTTTACGGAATGTAATGAATTCTTTTTTTCCAATAATAAAAATTGTTTTACTTTCCAGTTCTGGTTCAAAAAATGAAAATTTATACAGAATTGGCATCAAAACATATGTCAGTATTTTACTGGTTCATGTGAACTCAGCAGTATTTTAAAAAGCATGAGCAAGCTAAAAATATACATCAATATATAAACCATTAATAGGCAAAAAATATAAATACACATTAGCAAGCATTTCTGAACATATGCCAGAGTATCAGTTATGAATATGCAAATTAGTAGAAGATAAATATCATACATTAGCAACAAAGTATATGAGAACAACTGAATACATTACAAGCACATAGCAATAAAGGATTTTGAAATATTACACTAAGCTTATTTTCTACAAAATTAATAATGTGAACATACAAATATTAGCCCAGAAGCGTTATATAAAATTAATAATTAAGATTATAAATGAGCAATTTGTGTTATTTGCGATATCAAAAGGATATCAATTATGAGGAGTTCTTGAGGTAGAGTCACAGTTAATAATAATAATAATAATAATAATAATAATAATAATAATAATAATAATAATATAATAATAATAATAATAATAATAATAATAATAATAATAATAATAATAAAATGAGTGGATTTTTATTAACACTACAATGATACAAAAATAAAAAAACTAATTTATTTGAAGACAACAGTACAAAAAAATTAATATTTTTCTTACAAATTATTAAAATTACTGTTAGAAACAAGATTTAAGCTGCTTACTGTCCGTGCTAATACTGGTTTATTAAAGTAGGGAAATTTATAATACTAAATGCGCTTTTAAACCTGAAATTCAGAAGACGTTAATCGACCTGAAGCAATGAGAATTCTTGTTACAGATATATTTTTCTTGTATCTCAAATGTTTGGTTTTCACATAATGTAGTTTTAGTCAATGGCAAATTATCTTCTGAACGGATTAATATTCAATCAAATCTCAATTTTTTTTAATTTTCTCAGACCAGTTTTTGTCAGTTCCCACCTACAACTAAGCATTTACTCACACTCACCCTTATGTTTAGTTTCCTCAAAGTCTATTATAGGAAAATTCCTAATGAATTGAACTGAACATAGAAATTAGGCCAAAGGCCAAGCATTGGGACCTACAAGGTCATTCAGCTCTGAAACGGAAAATGACGGTAAAAAGTTTGAAAGGTGTAACAGGAGGAAAACCTGGCAGTTGCACTATCAATCAACTGTTAGGAGAGGGTGGAAAGTAAGATGGAAGAAAGAGAATATGAAAGGAGGTACAGTAAAAGGAACGAAAGGGGTTGCAGCTAGGGGCAGAAGGCACTTTGCGAAGAACCTTAAGTGATGCCTACAGTGCAACGCATGAGGTGCACTGACGGCTCTACCCCCGTGCGGAGGGGAAATTCCTAATGGGCATCTGAGCATTTACTTAAATCCTTTCGAGGTGAATCCTCTCTGTCTTTCGTCAGGATTCACTCTCAACCCCTAAATGTTTAGTCTTCCCAATGATTAGCTAAGGTTGGAAAACTATGAACAAGGTAAACATCCACTCAGTGTCTAAATGTTTACTCTTTAGAAAACTCGTATGAACATTCTCAACATTCACTCACATCCTAAAAGCTAAGTTTTAGTTCTCATAATGCTTAGTTGTTTAGGTCTGTTACTCACAACCTAAAAGTTTAGTTTTAGTAATCTTAATGCTTAGTTGTTTAGGTCTGTTACGCAAACTAATCACTTATGAATCAACCACAATAAGAATAACTCTAATGGGAACGCCTGAGGACAGTAACTATACAAAAGATAAATATCACATGCCTAGGAGTTTCTTCACATTTCTAGTGACATTTTTATACTGAACAGCAGAAGCACAGAAGAATTTTTAACAGTGTTATCTAGCAAGATTAATAGATTGTTATTATTACAGTTAATTTATCAAAGGAGTGACTGGAACATTCTAATAAAGCGCTGCAAAAGTTGCATTAGCTATTTTCTTTTTATTTTCAGTGATAAATAAGAGAGATTATAGCACCAACGAAAAAAATTATATTATATGAAATGGCTGTTTAATCATATGAAAACAAATTATAGAAGTGTGTTAAAAAGACCAAAATCGTCAGTATAAACACAAGTAAGACAATCCAGGTTACAAAATTGAGTTTATTACAAAAGATGAAAAACTGGACAATTTCTTATGGGAAAAACTCGACAGAAACTACTTGCAGATAAACAAGACATGAAAAAAAGCCATGAGGCATATTCCAAAAGCTGGGGGGAAAAAACCAGCAAAAATGTTTACTTTAAAAAACCAAAACCCGAAAGAAGCACAAACAGTAAAAAAAAAAATGAACATTTAAAAACACCAAAAATAAGAAAAAGAAAATGCAAGATCAGCAAAACACAGCGATTAGAACACCGTAAAATTACCTCAAAAACCACTGAAAAAGAAAGATTAAAAACAGGAAGAAGACGAAGAAGAAGTAGATAAACAGGAAACCATTGAATATAAACAAGATCGAAATCACCTTCGAAAATAATCTCGAAGACCTCACCTTCAGGTTGACGATGTCCCTCTTCTCTCCGTAAGGCCCTGTGAAGATGTCGTGGGTGATGGTCCCCGCCTTCTGCCTCTTGGCTCGCCACACGATCAGCAAGATGGCCGACACCAGCAGGATGATGACAGCAATGAGCACCCCTATGACCAGGGCCACGTACTCCTGACCCTGGGGCTCCTCCGAGACGTCTGTCACGACTTCAGGTTCAGAGAGAGAAAGAGAGGGAGAGAAAGGGAAAGGTTATTTAATTTCTATGTATTAAAGTAAGGATTACAAGGCAGGGGGCATGAAAAGTGTGAATAATACGGAAGCGCAATGATAGATTAAATGAAGTGGAAGAGGGACTGAATAAGAGGGAAGTGCGAGAACGAGTGCACGACATAGAGGTGAGTGGCGCAGTGTATGTAGAGGCGTTTGACGCATTTCTGATGTACATTTTATCTTTAGAAAGCGTATTAATTAACTAACTCCATGGAAGTTTTCAGCATAAGTGATTCACCCACGACTTGAAAATAAAAGTACGAACATGGAAGAGCTATGGAGACGCATACATACCAGTATACTGTATATGAGGAAATGAAAGCGCAGTTGTAAAATATTCCCCAAACAGTATCAACATAACGCTAACTCGTTAACTAAGAACAAACCTTGGCCAAAGTAAATAGTTTTCATTTTACTAAAGGAAAATATTTAAGATTTACATCACCTAGGTAAAACTTACATATAAAATTAGTATTTAAGCTAGGAATGTTTAAAAAGCCTAATTTCGAACAAATTATTAAAAGTGGCCTTTTGAGAAATGTCTACTTTAAGTTATTATTCTTAAGTCAAAGACTTTGAACAAGTCATCTCATAATGAGAGAGAGAGAGAGAGAGAGAGAGAGAGAGAGAGAGAGAGAGAGAGAGAGAGAGAGAGAGAGAGATCGTAGCAACGAGAAAACATACACAATAACCACACGCAGAGTGGAAGGCATAAAAATAGCAAGGCATGAATAGAGAGAGAGAGAGAGAGAGAGAGAGAGAGAGAGAGAGAGAGAGAGAGAGCTATGCGGAAGGAAACAAAATCACACAAAGAATGGAGGCCATAAAAATACCAAGGTTAGAATAAAAAACCAAGAGAGAGAGAGAGAGAGAGAGAGAGAGAGAGAGAGAGAGAGAGAGAGAGAGAGAGACTCATGTGGTTACCTAAGTTTCGATGATTCTTGTCTCCTACAGGTGCTCCGTCGTGCATATATCCCGACGAAGAATCGTGCTGGGGCGCCCCTTGCTCGTCTGGGGGCACGTCGTCTGCACCTGTCTCGACTGTGAAGTTGCCTCTTGCAGGAGCTAAAGGAAAAAAGATAAATGTTCGATGAATATAGTGTATGAATACAGACAAATTTTATATAAATACACACACACATACATATAAATCATATGCTGAATATCTTCTAAAATAATAAAAGACGGGTGGATCTTTCTTGTTTGTCCGCCCCGGGGAGGATGCGAGGTAGGTAGGGGATCGGGAGGGTAGGGGAGACATGACACATCCACCCTCCTGCCCCGCGCACCGTAGAGCGCGCCTTCGAATTATCCCTTCTGAGTGAATATAATAGAAATAATCAGCACTTAACTACCTGTGGAACAGAAATTTCTGACTCACATCAGGATCGAACACAGGTCTTTCAAATGAAAGGCGAGGCCGCTGCCAACCAGGCCATACAAGTCAAAAAGAAGTTGGAACCTGAGTACCACTGTACCCATAATGAAAGGCAAGGCCATACAAGACAAAAAAGAAGTTGGAACCTGGGTTCGATCCTGATGTGAGTCAGAAATTTATTTGTGTTCCACACGTGGCTGTGTGTTGATTATTTCTATCACATTCCCTCAGAAGGGATAATTCGAATGAAATGCTGTCAATTAGGTCATTGCTGAGTCGGAAGGTTGGGGAAAACACGCTGGTATGTAAAGGCAATTAGCCTGACCAGTAAATATATATACTGTATATATGTATATATATATATATATATATATATATATATATATATATATATATATATATATATATATATGTAGGTGCAAGTGATAAAATTTTTATAGATTGTATATATATATATATATATATATATATATATATATATATATATATATATATAATATATTATTTCAAACGCACTACTTCAATGTTTCAGTCCAGTTTTCAAATCAAAGAACAAAAGACGTAGAGTGAGCGCTGTAGCTGGAAGAGGAGCGAGGAGAGAAGAACCGTGGTTTTCCAGTCAATGAAATATTCACCTGTTGGGATCTGTCCGTCTGAGAGAGAGAGAGAGAGAGAGAGAGAGAGAGAGAGAGTTTTAGCCATAAAAAAATTAAACACGTTGGGATAGAAGAGGGAGGAGTATTATAATTAAGTGTCATTAGTGTGTAATATACTCCAAATAAGGTGTTTCGCCCATAGATTATTAATTCGCTCTCTAACAAAAGCTTAATAGTCAATGACGCCTTTACAACACAGGCCAAGATCAAAGCCCATAAATGAAAGAAAAAAAAGCTGAAATGACTGGAGGGGAAAAATAGGAGAAAGGAGATGAAAGGACCAGGTGATCAAAAAAAGCCACTGTAAATGAAAACTGAGATTTGTAAAAAGTGAAAGAAAAAGTACCCGAAGGAAGACGGGGAGAAAAAATATGTCTCAAATATCCCTCACTTAACAGAAATTAAGTAATTATCGGAATCCATAAGTAAAGTATGATATTAACAAAAAAGCATGGCAAGGAAGCCAAAGATATTAATGTATCAATCACCCAACTGATAAAAATACATCTATTACTGGATATCCAGAACAATAGCAAATATATTTATTGCTCCACATCTATAACAATGACTAAATACTATCCTCCAGTCGGGGACGTCCTCGTGTAATACAAATAAAAGGGGAGGGCTGGGTGAGGGGAAGGGGAAAGAGAAAGGGAACTTTGATGGGAGGGGAGACTAAGGAATTGGGAAGGTAGACTTAGGAATTAGAAGGTGAAGGCCTAACCTTGAGGGCATATGGAACAGGGGTGACTTGGAAGACACCTCAAAGGAGGAGGGGGTTTAGGGGTTGTAAGGGGGAAGGGGGCGATTTGGGGCAGGGGTTAGGAAGGGGGATAGTGGAGGGGGTAGAGGGAAGGGGGAGGGGGGTAGGATGAAAGGCAGCGACTGCAGCACCAGCTTGGGCTGATGTGTTAGAAGCGGTGGCCGGAGTAGCGCGGCAGCCAGCCTTTATTGGCCTCCCTTATAACCATAATGTGCTATCTCCCCGCTCCCCCCGGGGCCTAAATTCGCCCTTGTCACGGCGTGCCGCAAGGGCTAGAATCGCCCTCGCGGCCGGGGCGATCTTGTACTGTTGTGTTCTGTGAATAAATTTCAGCGAGGTTTTGAGGGCGGCGGGGGAGAGGGGGGGTTGGTATGATAGAGAAAGGGGGGGATGGGTGTCCAGATAGGCCCAGGCAAGATTTATGCCTACTAGGTTTTGTGATGCGGGATGGAAACAGAAGGTCAAATGGCTCATTTAAAATCAAAATTTTCCCGAAGAATAACAGCTCTGAACACGTTTTATTTCAATTTTTCCCGAGGGGAAAAAATATAATGTTACCCCTTTATGGCCTCGCTCTGTTGTATTTCCTCACGGAGCGAGGCGGACTTCTAAAAGGGAAACATTATAATATTTTTATGATAATAGTATTCCGCGGAATATTATGAAAAGGCTGGAAGGCTCTTGTATTACAAGACACATAACAGAAAAAGGAATAAAAAACTGGTATATGCTGTAATCACATAATGCATTACATAATTACAATACATTTACGACGAATTTTTCGATAACAAAACATAACACTTAACCATATCGCGAACATCATATTAATATTAACACCTTAATTACTGTTCTTGCTATGGTTTTTTCAACTGACAAATATAATTATTTTAATAAAAGTCAGTAATACAGACGAAAATAGCAAAAACAGAAGATCAAATCAAACACTTCTAAAACAATTTCCTACGAGCTGTCTTCGTCAACATCCACCGTAGAGAAATTAATATTAGAACATTCCATCTAAGCACTGACTGACTTGTCTTCCTCTTAGATTTATGAGATCCTTAAAAAATAATAATCTATATAAAAATTAATTACTTCTTCAATATTGCTGCAAGGGGGAAAATTATATGAAAAATTAATGGTTTCATAGGAGGTTGAAAGAATGACTGGAAAAGTTCAGTTAATGGAAAACGAACATTTTGAGCAAAGATGTTGGACTCTACGCAACCTAATCCTACACAAAGCTTAGAAAATTTCAACAGATCTTTGGAGACGGGTGTGAGTAGCAGTGGGTCACACGAAGTGGCACAAGAAAGCAAGATTTCTCAAGAAACTATTTTTAAGCGTCGGATGAAAGGATAATAAAGACAGACTCACTTATTCAACTCGATAAAAAAAGTCTATACAATATGAAAACAAATGTTAATGCATTAACACAAAATTCATTCAGTAAATCAACCCTCAATCCGTTTGATTTTCTACTCCTTACCAGGCAAGCTGGGTGCAAGTTAATACAAATTCTTTTTAATTGTGAAAGCTTCCAAAACAGTGGTAAGACTCAGCTTTCCAATATACTTTAACGTTATGTAATATTCTGCAGAGAAAGGGCAGTTTTGATTAGCCATCAAAATTCCAACACGAAATATCAGATTGAGTAAGGAACCAATCAGTTACTGGGGAGTCTATACACCAACCAGTTACTCACCCAGTAACTGGGGAGTCGATACACCAACCAGTTACTCAGCCAGTAACTGGGGAGTCTATACTCCAACCAGTTACTCAGCCAGTAACTGGGGAATCTATACACCAACCAGTTACTGGGGAGTCCATACACCAACCAGTTACTCAGCCAATTATTGGGAAGTCTATACACCACCCAGTTACTGGGGAGTCCATACACCAACCAGTTACTCAGCCAATTATTGGTAAGTCTATACACCAACCAGTTACTGGGACGTCTATACACCAACCAGTTACTCAGCCAGTAACTGGGAAGTCTATACACCAACTAGTTACTAGGGAGTCCATACACCAACCAGTTACTCAGCCAGTAACTGGGGAGTCCATACACCAACCAGTTACTCAGCCAGTAACTGGGGAGTCCATACACCAACCAGTTACTCAGCCAGTAACTGGGGAATCTATACACCAACCAGTTACTGGGGAGTCCATACACCAATCAGTTACTCAACCAGTAACTGGGGAGTCTATACACCAACAAGTTACTAGGGAGTCCATACACCAACCAGTTACTCAGCCAGTAACTGGGGAGTCTATACACCAACCAGTTACTGGGGAGTCCATACACCAACCAGTTACTCAGCCAGTAACTGGGGAGTCTATACACCAACCAGTTACTGGGGAGTCCATACACCAATCAGTTACTCAGCCAGTAACTGGGGAGTCTATACACCAACCAGTTACTGGGGAGCCCATACACCAACCTGGAGTTCATTCACCAACCAGTTACTCAGCCAATTATTGGGGATTCTATACACCAGCCAGTTACTGGGGAGTCTATACACCAACCAGTTACTCAGCCAATTATTGGGGAGTCTATACACCAACCAGTTACTGAGGAGTCTGTACACCAACCAGTTACTCAACCAGTTACTGGGGAGTCTATACACCAGCCACTTACTCAACCAGTTACTGGGGAGTCTATACAACAACCAGTTACTCAGACAGTTACTGGGGAGTCCACACACCAACCAGTTACTCAGACAGTTACTGGGGGGTCTATACAGCAACCAGTTACTCAGCCAGTTACTGGGGAGTCTATATACCACCCAGTTACTCAACCAGTGGCTGGGGAGTCTATGCACCAACCAGTTACTCAGCCAGTTACTGGGGAGTCTATATACCAACCAGTTACTCAACCAGTGGCTGGGGAGTCTATACACCAACCAGTTACTCAGCCAGTTACTGGGGAGTCTATACACCAACCAGTTACTTAGCCAGTGGCTGGGGAATCTATAAACCAACCAGTTACTCAAGCAGTTACTGTTACTCAAGCAGTTACTGGGGAGTCTATACACCAACCAATTACTGGGGAGTCTGTGCACCAACCAGTTACTGGGGAAGTCTACAAACCAACCTTTTACTCAACCAGTTACTGGGGAGTATATGCACCAACCAGTTACTGGGAGGTCTATACCCCAACCTTTTACTCAACCAGTTACTGCGGAGTCTAAATACCAACCAATTACTCAGCCAGTTACTGGGGAGTCTATAAACCAACGTTTTACTTAACCAGTTACTGGGGAGTCTATAAACCAACGTTTTACTTAACCAGTTACTGGGGAGTCTATAAACAGAAAGTGGAACAAATCTCAACCTCTTCTCTCACTGTCTAGTCAAACCAAGTTGCATTTCGCGTCCGTGGAAGATACAGGTATCAGGAATACAAATACAAAACCAAAGGATAAGAAAATAGAAGTATGAAGGATAAAAAACACAACACCGACGGATAAACCCTTATCAATTATTCAAGCAGCGTAGAAATTTCCCAGTCAGCCTTACGGTTAGACGGCAACTGATATTGTTGTATGTTATTTGCAAACGCGCTCCTATCAGTAATATAAAAGCAGTAGCGTTTCCTGGGATATGAAGAAAACCTGCGATACATAAGCGTATATATACGAGAGAGAGAGAGAGAGAGAGAGAGAGAGAGAGAGAGAGAGAGAGAGAGAGAGAATTTCCACGGATGAGATCTAAATCAGTCTGTGATGTGATTTAACCTTTTGTTTATTTGATGAAGCGTCCCTACTGAAAATTCTTCGGGATGAACAGCTCGCAGGCGACACGGCAGTAAAGGTCACGGAGATTTGGAGAGAGAGAGAGAGAGAGAGAGAGAGAGAGAGAGAGAGAGAGAGAGAGAGAGAGAGAGAGAGAGAGAGAGAGAGAGGCCAGGTTAAGGACAGAGGCTGACAGAGGGGGGAAAAAGTGAGGAGATAACGCACAATATTGAAACGTGAAATGGCACAGGGGGGAAAATGGTACGTGAAAGAGCAGGTGGAGAGAGAGAGAGAGAGAGAGAGAGAGAGAGAGAGAGAGAGAGAGAGAGAGAGAGAGAGAGAGAAAAAGTGAAAAGATGACGCACAATCAGAAATAAAAGGGAAAAATACAAACGAAAACAATAGAAAAAAACTATCAGGCATCAGAAACCAGAATATAAAAGCAAGCACATTAGTAGGAAACCATCCAGAAAATAAATTCAGTGCAAGAGGTATAAGACATTAAATATAAAGAATAACTGTGGACATTCAAGAGACTTCGAAATCGAAATGAAAATACAGGCGAACCAGCCAAGGAAGAACGTGGGAATTCTGGACGGTGCTACTTAAGAATGAAAAGACGAAGAAGGCGTAGGGTCTGGCAGGAAGCTGAATTAATCAAGGGCCCGAGTGACGAGAATGAAGAAGAGAAAGTGGCTGAAGTGGACCAGCAATGAATCGTGAGATTAAGCAGCGGGATCTAAGGTATTCTGAAGTGTCAAAGGAATCAAGATATAATTTAATGGGAGAGGAAAGGGAAGGCTAAAATAAAGATTACTGACGGATTCTGACACTTTTGGTCTGGGGATGAAGAGTAATATCAACACAGAGGTTTCGTCTGAAATGAGAATAATGGCGTTTCATGAATTTGAATATACTTGTGCGTAGAAATGTATTTCACTGAATAGAATCCTAAAGGTGCAAATATAGGAATATTTGGATGTTGTAATGAGCATCAAAAAAAAATATCAAGCTACAAATTCAAATTTACAAATTTACAATCTTTATTGAGGCATTTCTGGCAAATCTTTCAAACACCCTGTCAAGGGATTCAGTAAGCCTAAGAAATTTAGAAATTCCAGTGCCAAGAGAATATCAATATTTGATAAAACCTTTCTATCCAGACTCTGCAACAGGGCAATAAATTCTAGATATTCGTATTGTTGCAGTGACGTTACCTTAGAAGGAGTAGACGGAAAATTTAAAGTTCAAGAGACTGTTCCCTTCCTAAGCTACTGAAGCAATTTCTATCTGACAAAGCCATTCTGTTAAAATACAAAACCGAATGATAGTATGCTGTGTAGTAAGTAACTGGATAAGTAGTGTAACTTACCGATAAATTTTAACTTTCTCCAGTAGACCAGTCACCTTTAGAATTGTGGCTCTGCCAGTTTATGAAGAGTCCCAGCGTCCATCAAGTCAGTAATTCATAGAAAACATGACAACAACACTACCACTAGAGAACCAAATCACCTAAGACATATTTTCTCTTGGAAAACAAGACCTTGAATTTACGCAAAATACTACGGCACTAACAAATGTTGATCCGTACGTATGTTTTCTGTAAGTAAACATTACAGTCAGCAGGTCAGAGAACTTCAAATTCTAAGGGGACGATTTTGCTTTCACTGGTGTTAAGTTCCCCTTTGCTTCTATAATTATTTTTCCTTGTTTTTATCAAGCCTGGGCTACACTAGGACATTAGGATTCCTTACAAAGCACTAAACCTGACATCAATCCGAATCTGCAGGACTGGTAGCCTACTGATTTTAGACAATCACTACCCTCAACGTACATGTGGATTTTCAAGATTAGGAGTTTACAGATTTTGAAAACACTGCTTCCAACAACAATGCAGTTGTACTGGACCAAAAACCTGTATGTTTTGAACACAACACGAGTTCCTAAATAACGTTGGATCTATAGGACAAGACAGGAAGCCAACATATTCACACCATAACACTACCTGTAAGAATATCTGGATCTACAAGACTAAAATGGGAAGTCTATGGATTTCGAGTAAATAGAATAGAATACAAAATTTAGGCCAAAGGCCAAGCGCTGGCACCTATGAGGTCATTCAGCACTGAAAGAGAAATTGACAGTAAGAAGGTTTGGAAGATGTAACAGGAGGAAAGCCTCGCAGTTTCACTATGAAACAATTCTGCCCTAAAATGGAGGACTGAAGTATCTGCAAAAATACAAAACTGAGAAAAATGGAAATACTCCCTTGCCTGACTACTGATTTTGCAGATACTGCAAATGGGACCCCCTAACTACTCGTGGGAATCATTGAAGAATCAATCTGAAACTGCCGTAACTTGTGTATTAGTGTTTCACGAGCCCAGTAGGTGGTGTATCTTACTTTCGAAAATTTTGCAGATACTGCAGTTTTCCATTTTAGGGCAGAATTGTTAGAGAGGATGGCAGTCAGATCGGAGAACGAATATGAACGGAGGTACAGCAAAAGGAATGAAAGAGGTTACAGCTAGGGGCTGAAGGGACGCTGCAAAAACCTCAAGTAATGCCTACAGTGCACCACGCTACAGGGGATTTAGAGCAAAGCACTAACTGCAAAGCAAATGTAGACAAGAAACATACAAGTAACTTTCATAAATACGAACTTACCTGATATAATTAGCACCCAAGCAATTAAAAACAAAACACAAAAGTTTGGAAACGAAAGAATCAAAGACATGATGTTCAAGCAGGCCTATAATCTCAAGGGACTCCACCTAAGGTTCAGAAAGACCAGGAGTATGGGGATTAGGAGAGAGAATTTT
>NC_089753.1:42778912-42791412 GCF_040412425.1 Macrobrachium rosenbergii | reverse complement strand
GTTCAAAGATATAGTATGCATGAGGGTAACAATGTACATAGGGAATAAGTATATTTACTTAAATTTTGCAATAGGCTATTTAGGAATCAAGTTTAGTTTATTAGTTATTCCCATCTTTGGGCACTGGATGCAACCCAGCTGACCTCAAGTTCCGTAATTCCCCGTCCTTGAGTAAATACCACCCAGAGAAAGGGGGATTTGACTGCCCACAATACAATGTTCTGATTTTTCCTGCTCTATTGATAGGAATTTTCAAAATCACTGTGTGTACACTTGTACTATTATCATCATCGCCGCCTTCTATTACAAGCATAAATAATGTAAAACAAAACCAACAATAATACAAACAAAAAATCACGGTTAACAAGGAATAATGTAGGAAGAGGCAAGGATCTGCAATCCCACCCCACGTATACACTCCCTCTGTAAAATGCCCGAGATGTTAATAAGGTAAATGAACTCGAAGATAGCTAATTATTCCTGAACAAGTCTCTGCTGTCCGCAACATCCATGCAGAATTCCGTCCATGCAGAATTTCGCAGCTCCGATGAAATCGCTACCGACAGAAGCCACAGGCAAGATCCTGCTGCCATTTAACTCTGAAACATGCATGCCAGCAAGCATGTCCACGCAGGCAGGACGTTCGCTCGCGCCTCGTTGATATTCCGCGGGGATGAATTCAAATAAGACCTCTCCTGGGGTCAACTACTCATCACTGATGCCGGGAGCCCCCTAATCCCCCCCACCCCCCTTTTCAGCGCGAAACAAGCAAGCATTCAAGTAACACCTTTCCAGAAGTCGACCCATTATTGACGGCGGGGGACCCTACGCTAGGCGTTCAAAGAAGACCTTTCCTGAGGTCAGCTCATTATTGATGGTCGGAGCTCCCAAGCGAGCCAGCGACGACATCCGGGAACTTATCAGCGGTGAATGGTTAATATAAGTTGGCGATGTCTACGATAAACGATGCAGCGAGCGTCATATCAGCCAAGCCACCAACGACCGCTGGTTACGCAACTTCGGGAAACTTTGTTTACTAACTGGTTTGTTGGGTGGGGTGGGGGCGGGAAGGGGGAATTCCCCGAGTGGAAGAGTTTAATGATGAAATCTTTCAGGTCATACTGAATAAACTCGAGAATAAACTACGGCAAAATAAAGAGATAAATATATACCAATTTGATACAAAATACATAAATTTGAAACAGATAAAACTATCATGAAATATTACAAGATTTTGACAGGAAAAATAGTTACTATCATAGAGACTAGAGACCAAGTCTGCTCATCAACCGGGCATCAGTAACAAAGACCATTTATCCAATCCATAATCTTCTTCTTTTTCTTTTAACGTGCTTTTATTCCCATTTTTGTATGGGGTAAGCACGATGCCTTCTTTTGAAGGACTTTTTTATTTGGCTTTGGGGTAGACCTGTGGTCTCGATCGGCTGCCCTGCCTGACATCGCTTAGACCCCGGTACGTATGTTTCATGTACCATACCAGACCCAACGCCCTTTCTCCCCAGCAGCGAGAAGTTATTGCGCGGGTATGGCGAGAGTTCGAGACGTGTGAGATGTTTGTTATGTTTTTAGGTGTTGTAGTGGCTTTGTTTTGTGTGTGTATTTAGTCTGTAACATCCATTTGCTTTTTTAAGCAAACCTATCCGTTGATTACATATATAATCCCGGGATGTCTACACGGATAGCAAAGTGTCTGCCTCTCTGATCAGCCGGCTTGTATCAATTGAAATTATTTATGTCGGATAAAGACGACTAATCTATAAACATAACAAAACAAGGAATAGAGTTTTCTGTATAGCGTATAATGGATGTATGAAACTTTCAGCCACGGCCCATGAAACTCTTAGCCGCGGCCAATGAAACAGCCATGGTCTGTGTTGTTGCTACCGACGGCGGTGCCAGAAGTACGATTATGACTAACTTTAACCTTAAATAAAATAAAAACTACTGAGGTTAGAGGGCTGCAATTTGGTATGTTTGATGATTGGAGGGTGGATGATCAACATACCAATTTGCAGCCCTCTAGCCTCAGTAGTTTTTGAGGGGGCAGACAGAAAACGTGCGGACGGACAGACAAAGCCAAAAATTGTCATTACTGCCCCATTTAAAAGCCTTATATCATAAAATCGACGACAACATCCACACAATAACATCTGTGGATGAATGCTCCATGAAAACACGACTTCTCAGGAACAGAGAAATAAATAAGAGGCGCTTCTGTATATCTGAATAATAAAAGCTGGGTCCAGATCAACACTACAAGAACACCATGAAGACAAAATTCAGTATGTTGTAGCCACTGCAGAGCAGAATATTAAATTCTGGCCAAAGGCCAAGTACTGGGACCTATGAGGTCATTCAGCGCTGAACAAGAAATTGAGAGTAGAAAGGTCTGAAAAGTGTAACAGGAGGAGGGAGAGGTCGCAGTTGCACCATGAAAAACTGTTAGGAGAGGGTGGACAGCAAGCTGGAAGAAAGAGAAAAGGAATGCTTACAGTGCACCGCATGAGGTGCACTGACGGCACTAACCCCCCCTACGTACGTAGGAGTCAAAACTACCAAATTAATATTGACTGAATATCTTCCTATGGCGGCTATGTTATGATTTATGACCAAGTAGTCGAAGATAAAGCAAGAACCAGATATAAATTATCTTTGTAGTAATTTTGATACGGTTTTATTCCCTCTAACTACGAGGAGAGCAGAACTCTTGAATGTTATGGATTTAAGAAAATAACACTATAAAATAAACAAATTAATATAGAACTATTCTATTATTATTATTATTATTATTGATTTAAAATAAAAAAGAGCTACTATTATTATTATTATTATTATTATTATTATTATTACGGGACTGAACTGTCTAAAAGAATAAAATATTCAACAGACTGGCTCTCTTAAAGGAAAATGAATTACCCAGGAGGACAGGGCCTTCAAAGCAAAAGAATAAATAAAATGTCATATTAAATTGAAGCATAATTTAACGACTGTAAAATACTCATCACAATGCATTGCTGCTCAAAAAGGAAATTTTCAAGGAAATGGTAAAATGCGTAAATGCAAATTTTCGTAACCAATTGACATCTAGTTGCTGAAGCGAAGAAAACCGCCTAATATAACTCGAGTAACAAGGAGAGAGAGAGAGAGAGAGAGAGAGAGAGAGAGAGAGAGAGAGAGAGAGAGAGAGAGAGAGAGAGAGAGAGAGAGAGAGAGAGAGAGATTCGAAGTTAAAATCAAAATCCCAAGATATCGAAAGCCAGTCCTAAGCCTTCATCTGTCAGCTTCAATGTAAATATTTATTTTCAGTAATGTAATTAAAAAAAAGTACTGACATACTTTTTTTCCTAATTAACAATTTGATTCCACGGATATTCCCTGAAGATTATCTGGCTTACCTTCGTTATGAAACATTTTTCCTGTTATTCTTTCTCAAGTTCCAAACATCTGCTACAAAAGGTATTACAAATATCTGACGACGAATTCCGGTTTTAAAAACATGTACATGTAACTGGACTTTATACAATTTAAGATAATTCATACGGTGGATTACAAAATGTATAAATCAACCTCGTTCTTATCACACTTTGTGTGGTCGAAACCCAGTACACTGGTTTATACAAGCCGTTAGGATACGAAGTAAGCCTTGCGCTTAAATGTCCTTTGCGAAATGTCAAGTGTCAACAATGTCTATCCCTTTGTTTATATTTTTTTTTCGACAAACTACTTCGCTCCAAAGGCCAAAAGATCCGAAATCGACTAACCCTTTCAGCCTTATTCCAAGTACAGTTTCGGCATCTGACAAACTCTTTCGTATAGTGCGTTAAAGGATCGAGAATATTTCCACTTATCCCCTAATCTGTCAACTATTTCGTCTTGTTGTCATAATATTTAAAAAAATATCCCTCTATATCCACTTATTTGTCAACTATTCCGTCTTGATGACAAAATATCAACAACAAAATTATCTCTCCGTATCCACTTATCTGTCAACTGTTTCGTTTTGATGAAAAAAAAAACTCTGTATCCACTTATTTGTCAACTATTTCGTCTTGATGCCAAAATATAAAAAAAATAAATCTTTGTATACGCTTATTTGTCAACGATTTCGTCTTCATGCCAAAATATTTTCCCGTATCCACAATAGTACCTTATACCAGCAGAGCATTCGACAAACCTCCTTCCATACAAATGCCCAAGGTATAAATCTAAATAGTAATAACAATTCAAGAAATTCCACGATTAAATACACTCTGGGCACTCACTCGACTCGAAGAAAATCTCAGACACCATGATCCACCGTGCGCTGTAGTGTAGCTGGATCTTGACGTACTTTCCGACGCGTCCGTGCAATTTGATGGTTACGTTACGGCCGTACTCGGACACCTCGTCCTGCATGTACTGGTAGTCGATGGCGCGGCTACTGAAGTAGTTCCCGCCCACGCTGAACAGGATTCGGGCCTTCGAGAACACCTGGAGGAAGAGAACAAGCAACAAGAGTCATTAAGGGTATACTTATAAAATTTAAACTGTAACTCAGTGGGTTAAGGAATGTGTTTTAAAAGCAGCTAAAAAATGGGGCCTGTCTCATCCTTCAGTCTTGCTTACGATTGGAACTGGAAGATAAAAGTTAGGCCTAGCGCTGGGACCTATGAGATCATTCAGCACTGAAAGGGAAATCTAGAATGAACAGGGGTTTTGAAAGTGTAACAGGAAGAAAACCCCGTAAATGAATTATGAAACAATCGTTAGGAGACTGGGGAAAGTAATTTGGAAGAAGATAAGAACAGAGGTACAACAAAGGAATGAAAGGGGTTGCACCCAGGGATCGAAGTTTCTTGCGATTGCGTAGTTATATTTGATACAGGTCCTAAAAGTATCCACGGGTGGTCCTGGCTAATACATTTATGAATTAGGAATCCGAGCTCTTCTGTTCTGTAAAAATTTTGAGCCTACAAATATATTCGAGCATATCTCGGAAGGCTCCATTAAGGACCTAGGCCTAAGACTGGTTCTAGTAAGCTGGATATGCTCTTCAGGCGCTACATAATAAACTCGTTTGAGCAGTTCCTTCCGATTTACAGGGGACTTAACCGTCCTTCTTTAAAATACGATCTAACAATTACCTGGGAAGTCTTCTACCTCCGCTTGCTTTACGGATATGACCTAAAGAACTGGAACTTGAGTATAAAATTTAGGCCAAAGCTGGGACCTATGAGGTCACTCAGCGCTGAAAGGGAAACTGACAGTAAGAAGGTTTGAAAGTTGTAACAGGAGGAAAACCTCGCAGTTGCACCATGAACCAATTGTTAAAGAAGGTGGAAAGTCGGATGGAAGAAAGCAATATGAATGGAAAGAAAGTGGAAAGTCGGATGGAAGAAAGCAATATGAATGGAAGTACAGTAAAAGGAATGAAAGGGGTTGCAGCTAGGGGCAGAAGGGACGCTGCAAAGAACCTTAAGTTAATTAGGTATATCTTAGTTTAACCAGACCACTGAGCTGATTAACAGCTCTCCTAGGGCTGGCCCGAAGGATTAGATTTATTTTTACGTGGCTAAGAACCAACTGGTTACCTAGCAGCGGGACCTACAGCTTATTGTGGAATCCGAGCCACATTATAGCGAGAAATGAATTTCTATCACCAGAAACAAATTCCTCTTGTTCTTCACTGACCGGTCGGAGATTCGAACTCGCGACCAACAGAGTGGTAGAAATGCCTACTGTGAACCATATGAGGAGTGCTGACGGTACTACGCCCTACGGAGGAAATGACCTAAGGCATTGCCCTAATAACATTCTGCTATCTCTGGTATTCTCAGAATTAGTCTCTTTTAATATATATATATATATATATATATATATATATATATATATATATATATATATATATATATATATATATATATATATATATATATATATACGTATGAGAGAGAGAGAGAGAGAGAGATAAACTTCCTAGGGCAACACCAGAGAAATATCACTATATAAGGCACTGTATAAATATGGACCCATTTTCTAATAACAGTTTTCTACGAGAGAGAGAGAGAGAGAGAGAGAGAGAGAGAGAGAGAGAGAGAGAGAGAGAGAGAGAGAGAGAGAGAGAGAGAGAGAACGTTCAACCTCGGCGAAATACGGGACATTTTCTAGAAAGAAAACGATGCCAACGCACAGAAAGGACAATATCGGGAAGAAATATCGGTCATTTTGTGTATTACAAGTATTTCCCCTTCACTTCTGCAATTCCTATCCTCACAGGGAGGCGCTTTTCCACGTACCCTCTCTCTCTCTCTCTCTCTCTCTCTCTCTCTCACACTTGTATATACAAAAGAATAACATTCTTATAAAACAGATTTTATTTTTCTGTGTCACTCCTCAATCTAGCTTTCAAAATCCAAAATCCTAAAATTCTCCCTCTCTCTCCTTTCACTTTCTCCCCCCCCTCACTTACTCTCTCTCTCCTTTCACTTTCTCCCCCCTCACTTACTCTCTCTCTCTCTTTCTCTTTATACAAAGGAACACCATTCTTACAGAACAGGATTATTAATTTTATTTTTCACTGTTACTCCTCAGTCTGACTTTCAAAACCAAAAATCCTTCTCCCTCTTTCTCTCTTTCTCACACACACACATATATGCATACACACACAGTTTGTCTAGCACTTAACACTTTCAAGCCCTTTCAATAGCAAGATGGTGCACCTTGAAATTAAGGTACTCTCTCACCATAATATAAGGCGTTCCTAACATCAGGTTAGATTCTGACTCAACAACGACACCCACATCGTCCAGACGAAAATGATATCCATATGTTTCCGTGATAAAGGACACCAGACAGGATGACGTCTATACTGTAGTGTCCTTACTGGAGGACTTCCATAATGTTCATGACAAAGGACATCAGTAATAACTTTACCAAAGATCATTCATATTACTCGTAAAATCCGTAATGGAGGAGCCCCCAAACTAACTCTACTGAAGGATTTTCGTAATGTCCTTTCGCTATTCCTAAAAATACGCATTAACGCGAGGAATTATAAAGTATATGTAAATAATCAAGGAAAGAATTTAACGTCAGAGAGAAGAGTAAAATAGAAGAAAATGATACAGAAGGGTGTGAAACAATGAAACAGCAAGAAGTAGGTGAACAGATGAACTTTGAGGTCAAAAATAAAAATCGTGAATGAAAATGCCTGAACAGATCGAACTGCAACGAAGTAATAGTTATGTGCACTCGATTTTTCGAAGTACTTGACAATGTGGATCCTGACGACTAGAAAAACGTATGTAATAATAATAATAATAATAATAATAATAATAATAATAATAATAATAATAATAATAATAATATCAACGCTTCACAAATGGCTTAACCCAATCACGTGACCTGACAAAGTCGTCCAAATACCTTTACACGGTCATTTAATTAACCAATTCATTTCGAAAACCAATAAACCGTGAGGTGAAGTCCCACTTGACCTGACTGCTCAGTTTTGAAACAAAATGCAACAAAGGCTGTCGACCGTGACGACGGTTTGGAGTGCTGTGTTCACTTTGTGAGGAAGGTTACGGAACAGTTAATGTTGTTAGTGTAGTCACTCGGCAGGTATTTATTCATGATTTCTTACTTAATACTTAATCCTAACACTTTAATATAGTAGACTACTACTACTACTACTACTAATAATAATAATAATCTGACAATGGTCTAAGGCTATAACACGAGGGGAAACATAACTGTTTTTAAGGTACACTTTCTAAAATAATGCACAATTATATCATCGTATTTATATATGTGTTGTCCAATAAGTCAATAATCCTTCAAATAACTGGCTTTCGGAAATTCGTACCCTGTAGTATAACCTCGTGTAAGAATTGACGGATTATGCATCGATAAATATTTCTAAACGCTTCTCTTTATATTACGCGAACCGTGATTTGACTGTGAAGCTGTTCTTTTCTGAGAAATGCTTTAAGGAGAATGAGTCCGTGCTAGAACAAAAATATAGTAATTAAACGATAAAAACTGCAATTTTCATACAACGGATGGGGGGCAAATGCCCAACGTACCAAAATGAAAGCAGTATTGTGGTGACCTACTTCAAGAACTTTATTCAGCAAACCTGGCCCAGAAGATAAAGGTTTCTTCAATATATTTGTCTATACCTGACAATCAAAGGCTTAGGGTAACACTCTCTGTTATTGTAATTAGAGATTTAAATATACATATACATAAAAAGTTATATATATATATATATATTTCTGACTCACATCAAGATCGAACCCAGGTCTTTCAATTGAAAGGCAAGGGCGCTGCCCACTAGGCCATACAAGTCTTAAAGAAGTTGGAACCTGAGTGCCACTTCACACAAGGAATTACCTGGGCAAGCTAACTACTTGCATACCAGCGTGTTTTCCCCAACTTCCCGACTCAGGAAATTGGGGAAAACGCGCTGGTATGCAAGCAGTTAGCTTGCCCAAGTAATTCCTTGTTTGAAGTGGCACTCACGTTCCAACTTCTTTATGACTTGTATGGCCTAGTGGGCAGTACCTTGCCTTTCAATTGAAAGACCTTGGTCGATCCTGATGAGCCAGAAACTTATTTTTGTTCCACACGTGATTTTGTGTTGATATATATATATATATATATATATATATATATATATATATATATATATATATATATATATATATATATATATCACTCAGATTTACCCAAAAGCTATCTGTTGTGTTTCCAGATTACAAATAATTCACTAGATAGTTACTATATGGCTGGCTGTTTCTGGAGATAACCAGACAAATACGAAACATAGGCACTGCCGATAAATATAATAAATCCGTATGTAATTTAATGTTGCCCTTACTACTATATTCCTCACCTTGCTGGCACTACATATTTTCTCAACTGTACCTACATTCTACAATTCTACATAGGAATTAGATAATAAAGGTTACATTTTCATCATATTTACCATCAAGAAACGTGCGGAACCAACACAGTACAAACCTCCCCATACCAGGAATACGCCCTGGAAAATGTGGCGTCTGGCAACTGCAAAGCGTCCGACAACGGTCGCTGAATTCCGTTTGATGGGATCTCGGTTATAAAGCCAACACCACACAAACGCTTGAGCCCTATCCAGGAAGAATGCTGTCAAACACAGCAAAACGCAAGATCGGCTTTTCTCCCGATTTCAAGTATTAATAGCCCGAGTCGATTCACTATTCACGGGCCAATCCCAGCGTGGGTTTCAAAGATTCAAACGGCCCGAGTAGAGAAAGCTTCTCGCCTTGGCGCGCGGAAACTGGACATCAAAACTCGCACGTAACCAACCGTTCCTTTACGCTGACCTCTTCTTATCATCTGCTGCTGCCGCTGTGATTACGCTGTCCAACGACCAACAATGGCTTTCGTTTAAGACCACTTTATTTCCGAGTCTCACTTTAAAACGACAACGAATGTGCTCAGCCAATGGAAACGTTCTATACCCGACTCGACAGAAGTAGTTAACAATTCAAAGGACTGTGAAGCCACGGTGAGGTTACGCACCAGAGTGAGGAAGAACAATTCAGGACATGAGAACAATCTGACTTGCCATAATCGAGGTCTAAGGCTTTGACTAATATTCAGGCGATTCGAATACCTTTTTTTTTTGGTAATTGAAACAAGAGCGATCCTATGCAATTCTGCTACAATGATTCTGATTTCGGAAAGCATGCACGCGATGAATACACACGTATTAGTGTGTATAGAGTTATATGAACCACAATTATCTTTAGGGTCAATTGGTTACCTATAAACCAATTTGGTAGTTGATAATTATATGCTTCGTACAAGAAGCCAGGGAAATGTATTCACTTTAACGAACACAATGTAAACTCATATGAAATTTGAATTGTATGTGAAAAAGGAATAAAGAGCACCACTAAAATACACGACAGACACCGCAAACTGATTTAATGAAAACTAATTCACAAAACCCAAGCTGTACTTTGGCCACTGCACATGCAAATGTAAAACGCCATTTCACAAATCAGCATCATTTTAAAGATTTTGTTTGCTAATATGAAAATGATGTATAGCAAGGGGAGAGGGGGGGGAGGAGGAAACTAAGGTCTTATACTTGAGAATCCATCCAAGCACGGTCTTACACGCTGCAACGCCAAAGGAGGAAGCAATCAACCAACCTGAACCGATGACCAAAGCACCGTGAGTATCGCCTCCACAAAAAATCACGCCATATTCCCATCCTCGAGAATTCGACGAACCACTAATGCGAACGCATTCAACCGGCATCAACCCATACATTTTCGGCACACCCCGTACACCCAAAAATACATAAATAATCCCCTAAAAGGCCGCCCGTCGCCCATACATTCGCCCTAAAATCTCCTCCACGCCCATTCAGTCCGACGTAGACCAATACAGAGCACCCACCTCCATCACTGTCCCGTCAGAGCAAGGAACGCCAGCCAACCACAACCCGGCCACTTAAGTTCGGGGGAAAATTACTCGTCCGAATCATTGCAAAAGGGACTTTGGTAGTTTGATGGACGTCGCAATTAGGAGACGTAGCCCATCGTTGGTGGGGGGTGGGGGGTAAGGAGGGGAAGAATGGAAAAATAGGAAAGGAGGGAAGATGATAGAATCGTAGGCTTAAACGCAGGATTGAGGGGAGGGGAATTAAAACAAGAGAGGGTGAAGGAAGGGGGGAGGGAGGGGAGGGGAATCGGATGCGGTCTCTAATTACAAGCGAGAGAGAGAGAGAGAGAGAGAGAGAGAGACTCCAAAGAGATATTACCCATCGCGGATTCTTTTCATATCTGATACTTAAATCAGTGTGGATATTAAACACGAGATAATGAAGGAAAAATCTCGTGTCCAAAAGTTAGATTGGACGAATCCTTTGAGAAATGTATCCGGGGCGTCGTGGAGGAGGAGGAGGAGGAGGAGGGGCCGGAGGATGGGGAGGAGGAAAGGAAGAAGTTGAGGAAAGCGAAAGGAAGAGGAACTGGAGGATAGGAAGACCATGGTGGGTTGATATATGCACGATTTTGAACATTTAAAGTCCAAGATCTTAGCAATCTTACAAGTTTAATCATGAAATTTCATTTAACGATCTGGTTTGGTAAGATATTAATGAATTAGAAAGACCATGGTTAAGAACGATTATATTTATCAGCGATGTTAGGAATGCCTCAATAAGTAGGGTAGAACGCAAAATAATAAAGATGAAAATAGGATTTGTACCAAATAAATACATGCGATGTGCACTAAAATGATTTACTCAAGCAAAACGGCTCAAACTTGAATGCTTCACTGAACGAGAGAGAGAGAGAGAGAGAGAGAGAGAGAGAGAGAGAAATGAAACTTCAATTCGTTCACTTCCACGTCAAAAGGCTCGTCCACGCCTTGCTGACCAAGACAAGATGACCTAGGTCGCTTGGGGTGACCTCGTAAACCCTTTGATCTTAAACCTGACCTTTGACCTTAAACCTGACCTCCTTGTATAACTTCTGACCTTTCAAAGGTTATAGAAATGAAACGACTCTAAAACAGAACTTTGAGTTACAAGTTCAGTTATTCTAACTTGAACTTTGTGCTTTAAGTTTTTTGCAAAGAAAACTGTTGAGGTGGCTATATGTCTGTCCGTCTGCTCTTTTTCTGTCCGCCCTCAGATCTTAAAAACTACTGAGGCTAGCGGGCTGTAAATTGTTATGTTGACTACCCACTCTCCAAACATCAAACAAACCAAATTGCAGTCCTCTAGCCTCAGTAGTTTTGATTTTATTTAAGGTTAAAATTAGCCATGATCATAGCGGTGCCAACAACATAAGCCACCATGGCAGCGGCTGAAGTTTCATACAGCATTATACGCTGTACAGAGAACTCGACTGCGCCGAAGGAACTTCGGTGCCTTTTTTACTTGTTTTTTTATAGATGTCGATGAGTCACCTAACTTACCACCCGCATCTTGCCCAGGCTAGATGTAACCAAAAAAAAGAATGGGTAGTGTGACAGCATGACACCTCAACAGAATGTAGGCGCGGACGGTGAAAAAAGTAAGTAGCACTGGTCGCACTAAATACGCTGATGAAGGTTCAATTACCACATAATTCAACTCAATTATTTTTTCCTGTTTACGAACAACAGTTCACGGATAATGAACTAGCCTCTTTCAAAACGGGTTCCTATATACGTCTACAGAATGGAGGAACTTGCCATCTCGACCAGTTCTTATACTTTACTATTTTGATGGTTTTGGTGCAACAGTGTTGGAAAAGAGCTCAGGTCATGGGCTTAAACATAACAGCCATTTTGGGAAGATAAATAGCATAAAAAATCCACGTAGACAGAGGATGCCTTACTAACAGCATCCAGTTTTCTGTTAGCATTAGATAATTTATATATATATATATATACATATATATATATACATATAATATATATATATATATATATATATATATATATATATA
>NC_089753.1:42771412-42773912 GCF_040412425.1 Macrobrachium rosenbergii | reverse complement strand
AAATCCTTTCACTCCAACACGTCTGCCATATCTTGGTTCTCTCTCTCTTTCCTTTAGGATCTCTAGGCTTTACTGCCTTCTTGCGAACCTATTCTCTCCCATTCTCTTTGCAGGAATGAACCATCTCATATAAGAGGGGTTCATCTTTTCAAACAAGCTAAAATTCTTACTACATCTTTGCGTTTTATATAACATTTCTCTTCTTAGGAGAAGTTAATTAGTGCCTTTCGCTACGAGCTACTAACGAACTTTTAAAAATGAAACGCAATTCGTCTTTAATTACGAGGCGTGGCGAGAAAAATATGATAACTTATTAAAACAAATCGAAATTATATATACTGGTGGAAACATAAGTAAAGTATGACATATTTGTAGAAACATGAGTAAAATATGATGCGTATTTGAGAAAACATGAGTATAGTATTATACCGTATATACATGTAGAAACATGAGTAAAGTGACAAAAAAAATTAAAACTCAACAGCCAAAAGTTGAAAAAAAAAATTAAACTTAACAGCCAACAGTGGCAAAAAATAAATAAATAAAGCTTAACAGCCAAAAGTAAAAAGATATAATAAAAATCATTTCTATTTCAGAGACAGCAAAAAGAGCATACTACTTTAAAACATACAGCAAAACTAAATTCTGTGTAGAACCGAATAAATGAAGACCGGAATAATAAAGAGTAAAACACTAAAGAGAAAATAATAATAAACGCGTGGTACCAAAATTCCGGAGAGGAAAATGGGGAGGAGATACAGGGAAGGGCGATTATATTAGTGAGAAGGGGTCGGACTAAAGTATTTTATGATAATGTTATGGCTTTATAATGGTTATGGTAGATGGCTGGCAAACGAGAGAGAGAGAGAGAGAGAGAGAGAGAGAGAGAGAGAGAGAGAGAGAGAGAGAGAGAGAGAGAGAGAGAGTTTATAAATGACTAACTTCTTGGTTTGAATTTTACTGTTTTGCCTAATATTTCTTTGTATATTAGAGAGAGAGAGTTTATATGTGACTAACTGTTTGCTTTAAATGTTACGATTTTCGTAATATTTCTTTGTATATTAAATTTGAGAGAGAGAGAGAGAGAGAGAGAGAGAGAGAGAGAGAGAGAGAGAGAGAGAGTGTTTATAAATGACTGTTTGCTTTAAATTTTACTATTTTCGTAATATTTCTTAACATATTAAATTTGAGAGAGAGAGAGAGAGAGAGAGAGAGAGAGAGAGAGAGAGAGAGAGAGAGAGAGAGAGAGAGAGAGAGTTTATAAATGACTAACTTCTTGGTTTAAATTTTACTATTTTGCTTAATATTTCTTTGTATATTAAATTAGAGAGAGAGAGAGAGAGAGAGAGAGAGAGAGAGAGAGAGAGAGAGAGAGAGAGAGAGTATAAATGACTAACTTCTTGGTTTAAATTTTACTATTTTGCTTAATATTTCTTTGTATATTAAATTTGAGAGAGAGAGAGAGAGAGAGAGAGAGAGAGAGAGAGAGAGAGAGAGAGAGAGAGAGAGAGAGAGAGAGAGAGAGTTTATAAATGACTAACTTCTTGGTTTAAATTTTACTATTTTGCGTAATATTTCTTTGTATATTAAATTTGAGAGAGAGAGAGAGAGAGAGAGAGAGAGAGAGAGAGAGAGAGAGAGAGAGAGAGAGAGTTTAAATTTTACAATTCTGAGTAATATTTTTTTGTCAAACAGGTGAGGGATACCAGCGTGATAATGATAAAAAAGCGGATGATGGTGAAAGTGATGCTGACGATGCTTATGATAGTGAGGGTGGTGACAAAGGTTTCGATGGTAATGGTGAAGGCTAAAGCTAGCAAGGAACTCGTACATTATTTTCTCCTCTCTCTCTCTCTCTCTCTCTCTCTCTCTCTCTCTCTCTCTCTCTCTCTCTCTCTCTAATTAAATAGAAAAAGAAATATTACGTAAAATATTAATATTTATAGCAAAACGACAGTCAGTTATATATACTTTAACAACTGACTCCCCCCCTTCTCTCTCTCTACAATAAATATAAAAAGATATTACGTAAATATAAAAATTTAAAGCAAAACGATTGTCATTTATATATTATCTCTCTCTCTCTCTCTCTCTCTCTCTCTCTCTCTCTCTCTCCAACATTAAATTCTTATCCTTTCTTCCATTTACTCTCAACACCCCATTTATTCTTCTCTCCATCCTTGCCATCCTACAGTTTATACTCTATTCCTCTAGACATCCTATAATTCTCTCTCTCTCTCTCTCCCTAACATCCTGCGTTTTTCAGTCCATCATTTTGACATCCTGCCTCACCTTGGATTTCCTTAACCCCCCTTCCCACCCCTCTTCCTACAACACCCCCAGGGGGCCTATTTCCCATACGGGGTCTATTCAGGGACAGTAACATATGATAATGTGGATGTCGATGAATAAGTTATAAAGAGATCCTAAGCCCTCACCCGCTCGCCAGAGAAGGATATCTTTATTTTCCGTGACACCTCTCTCTCTCTCTCTCTCTCTC
>NC_089753.1:42763912-42766412 GCF_040412425.1 Macrobrachium rosenbergii | reverse complement strand
CGTGTATTTTCACAGAAATCTTCATGTGTGTGTCTGCATCTAAGTGAGTAAGGTTGCATATATGTCTGAGTATGTGTGTGTGTGTGTATGTGTATGTGTACGTATATATATATATATATATATATATATATATATATATATATATATATATATATATATATATATATATATCCACATAACTACATTTATACACAAACACATATATATATATTTATATATATATATATATATATATATATATATATATATATATATATATATATATATATATATATATATATATATATATATATATATATATACATACTGTACACACACACACTAAAGTAGAGCATAAGAAAGAGAAAGTCGCCATCTAGTTTCCGATCTAACGAGCGGCCATTCAAGTGGCAATCATTAGAAAGAGGTTCGTCAGACCACAAAACCAGAAACACGCAGAGCCCCTAACGACGGGATTTCATCTTATCATCAATCCTTCGCTGCCATAGCAACCTCGGGACATAAACACACACACACAACCGGTTATCGGAAGGATCTCCACCCACCCATTCATAACGATTCTCCACTTAGAGCGATGTGGAGTATTTTTGCGTGTGTGTTAACCCACGCATACATACATACATACATACATACATACATATACATCGTAGGATCATTTACGATTCAGCTGTTAAAATATTAATGTGAAAGTGACTGTTTTTTTCTTGAGTTCATTGCTGAAAAGAAGGTACACACACACATATATATATATATATATATATATATATATATATATATATATATATATGTATATATATATATATATATATATATATATATATATATATATATATATGTGTGTGTGTGTGTGTGTGTGCGCGCGCGCGCGCGTGTATGTATGTATGTGTGTGCGTGCGTGTGTGTATAAATTCTTTTTCAACATTGAACTCATGATAAGAAAACAACACAACGGTCACTGCCACATTCACATTTTCACTCACGAATCATGAATGAACCTCCTGTACAGAGAAAATTCTACATCATCATCAACTTAATAAAAATCAGAGAGAGCTCATCAGCAGCGCGTTGAAACTCCCTACACACAATGCGTACGTGTAACATCCTTATCTTTCACGCACTCTTTTTTTTCTTCGTGAACATTACGGCTTCCTTTTAAAAAAACTTTTAATGGTCTTCTATTCCTTCCTTCCCAATAACACTCTCCACCAAATCATCATTATCCATTTTTTCCACATGACCTCAAATAATCTCATCCAACTTTTCACCAATGTTCACCTATTTTCCTACTTTTTCCAGGTAATTCCACATTTCTCGCCCTATCAATACTCGCACTGCTCAGACAAATCGTTTCAAAAGATTTATTTGCGTTCGGTATCTATCCTTTACTTCCATAAAGGAGAGCTGGCTCAGATATATCTTTATATACTCCTATCTGGGTTTCCAAGGACCATTCAAGTCGTTCCCCAATCTTTTCCTTACACTCCGTTATCTTTTGTGCTTCACCTATTCTGTGATTCGCCTCTTCTCTCTTCCTATGATCGTCCTTGGTATGTATTCAGTTATAGTTACATATGAATCCACCTACTGAATCCTTCCGCTATTCATATCAACATTAATTTGTTCCATCTCCAAGGTACAAATTTATCTTCATAACCTTCCTCTCGCTCGCCTATATCTCAGCAACCTCCTTTTGTTAATATTCTGAAAGACTTTGACTAGTTTTTGTCCCTTCTCTTTCTTGCTCATCTTTACCTCAACTACCACCTTGTGCTAACACTTTCAAACTCTTTTACCAGTTTCTGTACTTTCTCTTCACTATCCCAGAACAGCACGGTATTATCTGCTATGATCAAAATTCTAAATTTCATTCACAATCCACTATTCCATTCTATAACTTAGCATCTAAATCATAAGGATAAAGAACAGCTTTGTACATTTAACACTAACCTTTTCCATGGCCAATATCACTCCTAAAATTATGGTTTCCGGTGACCCCATCGTGCAGCTGACCCAAACCGCCGTACAGGAACCCTTCAGTCGTCGTGCCGTCGTAACTAAGGTCAAGGAGGTCGACCTCGACTCCCCGGTCGTGACCTTGGGGCATCGAATAGGACACCAGGCCATCTGGAAGGATACAGAGGAAAAGAGGTTAAGTAAACTAGAGGAATATTTAAGTATCAAAATTAATCATATGTATTTTTGTGCATAGAGATGAATTTACATACACAGACACACATATAAATATACATATATAAGTATATATATATATATATATATATATATATATATATATATATATATATATATATATATATATATATATATATATATATATATGTATATATAAATACACACACATGTAATGTAAGAGTGGCTAGACTCACTCTTACATTACAGTCATTTTTGACGGTTTGTGTATAATAATAATAATAATAATAATAATAATAATAATAATAATAATAATAATAATAATAATAATAATAATAATAATAATAATAAT
>NC_089753.1:42748912-42756412 GCF_040412425.1 Macrobrachium rosenbergii | reverse complement strand
TGACGAAATAATTGCGGGATTATGTAAAATATGTAAAACAATAACGGCGGAAATTACGAAGGTCGCCGGCGCGGTGGGGTAAATTCAGCCGGACACAACTGGCTGTCCTCTCCTTGACCGATAAGATGGAATGGAGGGGAGGGGGAGGGGATGGGGAGAAGGAGGTGGAACAGGACGAATGAGAAAAGGAGGAAAAGGAGGAAGAGGAGGAATAGGGACATGGGGAGGGAGAAGGAAATTGAAAGGGGTAGAAAAGGGAGAGGAGAGGCAAGTAAGATAACAGAAAGAACGGGAAGAGACGTAGGAGAGATAACGGCCAGGAGCGGGAGAGCGGGAAGAAGAAGAATGGCAAGGAAGAGAGAGAGAGAGAGAGAGAGAGAGAGAGAGAGAGAGAGAGAGAGAGAGAGAGAGGTGGGGGTGGGGAGGTGATGGAATAAGAACAGGAGGAATGAGAAAAGGAGAAAGAGGAGGGATAAGAACAAGGGAGGGAGGAGGATTAAAGAAGTAGAAAAGAAAGAGGAGGAGGAGGAAGCATGATAACAGGAGGAAGGAAGAGAAAGATTACGAGAGCGAGTAACAGAAAGAACGAGAAGAAAGGTAAGAAAAACATCGCCCAGGAACGGGAGAGGGAGAAGAAAGAAGAGGAGGAATGGCAAGGAAGAGAGACAGCGAGAGAGAGAGAGGTGAGGGGAGATGGAATAGGAACAGAAGGAATGAGAAAAGGAGGAGGAGGAGGAGGAGGAGGAATGATAAAAACGGAGGAAAGAGGATTAAGGGGATGTAAAAGTAACGGGAGGAAGCGGGATAACAGGAGTATGGGAAAGAAAGATTACGAGAGCGAGAAACAGAAAGAACGGGAAGAAAAGTAGGAGAAACATCGGCCGAGAGCGGGAGAGGCATAAGAGGAAATAGGAGGAATGGTACGAGAGAGAGAGAGAGAGAGAGAGAGAGAGAGAGAGAGAGAGAGAGAGAGAGAGAGAGAGGGAACGTCCAGCCTCCGACCTAAATTGCTGGTCACTCCCGACAACCGCTTTGCAATATGGTTGTTGTTGTTGACGATGCAGCGCCCCCTTTGTTTGAGTTGCTGCCATTGCTAAACACATATATACACATACGGAGAGAGAGAGAGAGAGAGAGAGAGAGAGAGAGGGAGAGAGAGAGAGAGAGAGAGAGAGGAATTTAGGGGTTCGGCGGCCTCCGGATGGGATATATTACCGACGATTAGACCCCGCCATTGGCTTCGCGGCTGGACACTCGGATCTTTGCTCTCTCTCTCTCTCTCTCTCTCTGTAACCCAACACCCCCCCATCTAACCATGCCAGGGCTCTACCCTCTACCCAGGGTGTCGTTTAGTGTTTTACACCCGAGGTGTAGTTCTGAGTGTAGTTAAGGTTTGTAATGGAATCAAATGGGCTTCACGACAGAGGTCGACGCTCTCTCACTTGAGCGTCAGTCACGGCAAAGTTATATATATATACATACACATAGACAAGTCATTTTAATAAAGTTTCACAACTAATGACAGATAATGACATTACCCACCAAAGAATGACTTCATCAACAGCACCTCATTATTAGTAACTGCATTTCATAAATTATTCACGCATATGTACAAAATAAAATATAAAAACGATTCCCTTCTAGGTAGTTCAGTAATACCGTATCATATTGAAGGTCTTATCAAAACAACTGAATGAATCTGTGTGTATGTATGCATATACTGTATGTATGTATGTATGTATGTATGTATGTATGTATCTTCTTCTTCTTCTTTTTCTTTTAACGTGTGTATATATATATATATATATATATATATATATATATATATATATATATATATATATATATATATATATATATATATATATAATATATATATATGACCGTTTATCGAAGCAATGAATTTAGTACCTGGTAGTGAGTCAACTGGTTAGGCCAAACCTAGATTTGAAAAATGCATGCGAATATCATCCTCATTCCGAAACAACTTTCTTTTACCAGAAAAATAAAATATTAGGATTGTTTTTACTATTCATCTGAAAAAGCACATTCCAACCCTTAGTTTCCCTTCCATAGAAAGGAATTACTTTCCCTTCGCAAAAATAAAGATAAAAAATTTTGGAATCTATTGTTTTTCCCTCCAACAACATTTAGCATTTGAATTCCTTTACTAACCATAAGCAAAAAAAAAAAAAAAAATAGAATTTTTAATTTAGTTCTCTTTCACACGTGGGAACCCATAAAAATTCCTTTGCTTAGTATATTCCTTTACATATTTTTCTCTGAAAGGATATTTCACCTTTTTTTTGTTCTGCTTACATATTTAAAACAAAGACACTGAACTCTCTTGATATAGTTTGGCAATATAAAGTACTTCCTTTCTTTTATTTCCACAAAGGTAAACCAATAAATCCTTCACTGTACTTTGATGTAGCTTTGAAGGTTTTTCCTTTGAATTACAAAAAAATACAAAGTAATTACATTAACTGTACTTTGCAAGAACAGTGCAACCGATGACCAGTTGATAAGGCAAAGTGAGAACAGGAAGGTTAACATTAGTATGAATAAGCACCCTCCGCTTTTGAGGAATTAAAACATCACATATTCTTGAAAATGTTCTTCTCGTTATCAATTCGAAATGAAAAAGACTTCAAAAGGTTATATGAAAAGGTTTTTATTAAAACAAAACTTAAATACGGAAACTACATTACGTTTATAACTTTCTCTTTTACAAACTTACACACACACACATACATACACACGTGTGAATTTGATACTTCCTGCTACATTTTAATACGAATATTCATAGAAAAACTAAAATAAATGATCTCTCACGCACACAAACACACACACACACACACAACCCATCTCCTCCTATCTCATTCGCACGCGCATACACACGCACGCAAACGCAACCACACAAATAAACAAGTGATATTTAAGATAATTTAGCCACGTTCCAATAGCCATCTCCATAGAAACACAATCGTAGACACAAACTCTCTCCCTTTCACGTACACACGCTTCTCTCTCTCTCTCTCTCTCTCTCTCTCTCTCTCTCTCTCTCTCTCTCTCTCTCTCTCTCGTGTGCCCTCGCGTTATCGCCGTCGTGTCGCGGAACTATCGCCCTTAACGAGTGGCGGCGTAAGTTCCAATATGGCGGCGACCCCTTTTCGATCCCTATTGAATGGCATTACCTTGAGGAGAGATCAAAAGGCGACAGCTGAAAGACGAAACGAGGCATATGCATAAATAGACTGCAACTTGCATCTTCCCGTTACAAAGGAGAGAAAGCGCCCCCCACCCTGCTCTCTCTCTCTCTCTCTCTCTCTCTCTCTCTCTCTCTCTCTCTCTCTCTCTCTCATTTCCTGAAAACTGACTAGTCAAAAAGTACGTATTCAGTTCTACATCACTGAGATAACGATCTCTCTCTCTCTCTCTCTCTCTCTCTCTCTCTCTCTCTCTCTCTCTCTCTCATTTCCAGAAAAACTGACAAGTCAAAAAGTATGTTTTCAGTTTTGCATCACCGAGATAACGATTTCTCTCTCTCTCTCTCTCTCTCTCTCTCTCTCTCTCTCTCTCTCTCTCTCTCTCTCTCTCTCTAACGAAAATAGGCACACACTTTTTGAATAATTCAAAAATCAAGAAAGTTCTGTCCGTTTCTCACTCTGTTATACAAAAATAAAAGTCTCTCTCTCTCTCTCTATTTATCTATCAATCTATCTATCACTCTCTCTCTCTCTCAAACACACACACACACACGTTAGTGTTAGTAGTATTCACACTAAATAAACTAAAGAGAGCAAAGTATATCCAACTTAAAATTCTGAAAACTAAAAAAAAAAAAAACCTGTGAAAAATAAAATGAAAGCCCTGGAATAAAGACAGAAGGTCTCGGTTGCCATGAGACATGAATGTGACACGCGAAAATGAGACCAATTTCCATTCAGGGAAAAAAAAAGACTGGAGAAAGTGAAAGACATTCTTTCGCCGTTAATCAAGAGACTAAAAAAGGACAATAAAAGAGAGAGAAACATTACAAGTCAAAAGAACGTTTTCGCCTCTGCAGCACACTCTCTCTCTCTCTCTCTCTCTCTCTCTCTCTCTCTCTCTCTCTCTCTCTCTCTCTCTCTCTCTCTCTCTCTCTCTCTATCTTCTGCATGACTGAAATAACTATTCCGCCCCCCTCCTCTCTATCTCTCGTACGAGGTGTGACAAGAGCTCGGATAAAAAAGGCTAGACAGGTTCTAAATGCTATCTGCCTTTCAGAATCAATCAACTGTTCAAGAGAAAACGAGTTCAATCACATTCACAAAGGAATAGTTTGGGGTTACCAAATGATGATGATAAATTAGCTGTAATGTTCATACTTGTAGTGTTCATTAATAGGTTATTATCTTCATTCTATCTTCTTTATGTATGGAAAATCCATTCAGTGAATATAATAATAATAATAATAATAATAATAATAATAATAATAATAATAATAATAATAATAATAATAATTACAGGGTGTTTTCATCGTTCTTATACTAACCAACCTACAGATTATTATTATTATTATTATTATTATTATTATTATTATTATTATTATTATTATTGTTGTATTTTGTGACCGTAAAAATAAAAGAAATATAAAACTATAATTAATCAAAAAAAGAAATCTTTCGTCCCTTTTTGCCGGCGAATTAAACAAATAAATAAGAACTGGTGACAATTATATTTTATGAAACTTTTCCCGAATAAAAGACGATGTCTTTATCTGAATTTGTCGAAAACCTTTCCCCAATAAATTTGATTTTCAGGTACTATTTGTCGTACATACTCGTAAAGTCGTCTTGAAAAGAATGATTATATGAAGCAAAATAATGAATTATGACAATATATTCTTAGTAGCAGTTGGACATGGAAATATTTATTGTTGGACAGAATCGAATATAACCTTGCAAAGAAAGAAGGGAAATGGTTACTATAAATACACTTATTTGTAATGAAAAGGTTATCCATAGGTGATACTCATAATGAAAAAAAAAAAACGAATTAAAATTTCCTGTATAATAAATTGGAAGGAGTATCCCTATATTCATAATTTTTGTTTGTAACAATTCACGGCTATTGAACCCTTAAAGTCAGCCTCTCTCTCTCTCTCTCTCTCTCTCTCTCTCTCTCTCTCTCTCTCTCTCTCTCTCTCTCTCTCTCTCTCTCTCTCTCTCCACTGGCCCCCAAAGTCAGCCACTCTCACCACTAGCTGCCAAGGTCAGTCTCTCTCACCACCTGGCCCTAAGGTCAGCCTCTCTCACCACTGACCAAAAAGGTCAACCACTTGCACTGTCACCTAAGGTCAGCTTCTCTCACCACTGGCTGCCAAGGTCAATCTCTCTCCCTACTGGTCCGTAATAGGTCAGCTTTTCTCTCCACTGGCCACAAGGTCAACCTCTCTCATCAATGGCCCCAAAAGTCAGCCACTTTTACTGGCAATTAGGGTAAGCCCCTCTCACCACTGACTCCAAAGGTCATTCACTTTCACTGGCAACCAAGGTCAGCCTCTCCCACCATTGGCTCCTATGTAAATAAAAAAAAAGTACCTTTGTCCTAGCCACTGGACGGTACGTGACGTCTCTAGGGTTCAGACCTGCTGTCTCAACTCCCCACCTTCCATGACCGTCACTTTTCACGGTATTGGATACAATGGAGAAACAAATCCACAGTTATGTATATATACATATATCTGAAGATAAAACTGTATATATGTACCATATACATAATTATGGATTTGTTTCTCCAGTTTAAGACTCAACATACTATGAGTATTTTTTAACTGGATACAGTAATAACAATGATAAACGATAAAATCATGAAAAAAATCATACTGAATTCCTCTTACATTACACATGTGAACACCTATATACTAATGGAACATTAAATACACAAACTGAAAATAAATGAGCCTCACGTTCATTCCCAGTCAAAAATAGATTCCGTAGGAGGCAGGGCCTTCGTAAACGTCAAAAAAACCCAGACACACAAGAAGAAATAAATAATGAAACAGAACACATGTTGAAAGAGTGAGATCTTGAAAAGGAATTCTTATTTTTCATGCGATGTCTTTCTGGATTTATGACCATGAAAGACTTGAAAGAGAGAAAAAGTTAGGTTGCAAATACACGAAGCAAGGAAGAACCGTTGCTAAATGAAGAGAGAGAGAGAGAGAGAGAGAGAGAGAGAGAGAGAGAGAGAGAGAGAGAGAGAGAGAGAGAGAGAGAGAGAGCAGGAAAATGGTGAATGCAATATTTGGCGCTTTTAAACGATTAGGAAGATGAATAAAGCTCTCATGATAAAATGGATGAGAAGGATGAGGAGGAGGAGTAAGACGAATCACAAAAATAAGACGCTGAATATAAAAGGGATATGGAGGAGAGGAAAAAAAAAGAGTTAATGGAAAGGGAAGAGGAAAAGGAAGTTGAGAGGGAAAAAGAAAAGGAAGATGAAAAGGGAGATGAAAAGGGAAAAGAAAAGGAAGAGGAAAAGAAAGAGAAAAAGGGAGTTGAGAAGGAAAAAGAAAAGGAAGAGCTGAAAAGGAAGGGGAAAAGGAAGAGGAAAGAGGAAAAGGAAGATGAAAAAGAAGAGGAGAATGAAGAGGAAAAGGAAGTGGAGAAGGAAGGGGATAGGAGGACGGAAAAAATGGAAAGGAAAAATAGAAGGAAGAAGAAAAGGAAATAGAGAAGGAAGCAGATAGGAAAAGGAAAAGGAAGTGTAGAAGAACGAGGAAAAAAAGGAAAAGGAAGCGGAAAAGGAGATGGAGATAGAAGGGGGAAAGGAACTGTAAAATTATAACATGATAAAAAATGGAAGTAACAGGAATAGAAAGACCGAAACGAAAAAGTGCAAGACAACGCAGAGGTAGAGCGAAATAGGAAAACACGGAATAGGAGAATGACTAGAGTAGGAAGATGAGTAGGAGGAAGAGGAGGATGAGGAGGAAGATGAGTAGGAGGAGATGGACGAGAGGAAACGAAAGAAGAATAAGAGAAACGAATGGTAAGCGTGGGGAGTCTTGTTCCCATGACGACAAACCAAACAAACATTTATACTGCTACTTCAATTCTTCTTATGCGCTATCTCTCTCTCTCTCTCTCTCTCTCTCTCTCTCTCTCTCTCTCTCTCTCTCTCTCTCTCTCTCTCTCTCTCTCTGCCATACCTGTTGCTGAAGGGAGGGAGGGTTTTTACCGGAACGATACGTAAGGATTGATTTGTCAAAAAAATAAGACTAATTATCAAGGAGAGTTTTTATTTCGAATTTCACATACATATATACACACACATACATACATACATACATACATAAATGCCTATAATGGACTACGTTGCTATAAAGTCGGTCTCTCTCTCTCTCTCTCTCTCTCTCTCTCTCTCTCTCTCTCTATCCCTTCCACATACACATACAACCAAACATACACACACACACAAACACATGTATATATATTAACCCAAACTCCTGCC
>NC_089753.1:42706412-42743912 GCF_040412425.1 Macrobrachium rosenbergii | reverse complement strand
AAGAAACTCAAGCCACCCGAAGCAGAGAGAGAGAGAGAGAGAGAGAGAGAGAGAGAGAGAGAGAGAGAGAGAGAGAGAGAGAGAGAGAGAGAGATGGAAAAAAGGATCAAACAAAAATGAAAGGTGTAAATAAAGAGACAGAGAGAATAATTTCATAAAATGCATCAATTCAGTGTAAAAGACGGAACCCCCAGCTACCTGAGAGAGAGAGAGAGAGAGAGAGAGAGAGAGAGAGAGAGAGAGAGAGAGAGAGAGAGAGAGAGAGAGGAACCACACGATCAGATCAGCTACGAGTATCAACTTACCGACATAGGGACACCCGACCAACTCGACCCTCATGCAGACGGTCCTCGGGTGAGGCGAGTAAGGAATGAAACGGATCTTTGTGGCTAAGATGGGAGGCATCAGGTCATTCCTCACTACCATGTAGGTGTTGACGTTTCCCTTGAGGATCTGAAATTGAGGAAATGCATATGAAGTTCAGGGTTTGAAGTTGGAGGAAAAAGACAATGAAATTCAGGATGTGAAATGGATCCAATGCCAATGATATCCAGGGTTAGGATTTCAGGATTTGAAATCTTATATGACTTTAAAAATTTTGCAGATATATGAAATTCAGGTTTTGAAATTGGGATAGAAAAATGAAATTCACGGCTTGAAATTTAGAAAAGAAAATGAAATTCAGGGGTTGGAATTGGGAGAAAAACAATGAAATTCAGGGTCTGAAATTGAAGAAAAAAATGGAATTCAGAGTTTGAAATAGGGAGAAGAATACGAATTTTAAGAGTTGGAATTGGACAACGAAAATGAAGTTCAGGGTTTAAAATTGGGAAGTAACATTGAAATTTACGGTTTGAAATTAAGGGAAAAATAATGAAATTCACGGTTTGAAATTGAGGAAAACGAAGAAAATCAGGGTTTGAAATTGGAAAAAAACGATATTCAGATTTTGAAAGTGGGAAAAACTAAGAAATTCAGGCTTGAAATTGGGGAAAAACAATGAAATTCAAGATCTGAAATTGAGGAAGTACCAATGAAATGCAGGGTTTGAACTGAAAAAATACAATGAAATTCAGGGTTTGAAATTGAGGGAAACAAGCACTGATAGCCAAGATTTAAAAAAAAAATTCAGGGTTTGACACTGTAAGCGAAAAATTAGATTCAGGATTTGAAATTGGGAAAGAAATTTTACGTCAAAATTTAAAACTTGGAAAGAACCATGAAATTAAAGACTTACAACTGGAAAAGACAAATTAAATCCAGAATTTGACACTGGGAAGGAAATAAAATTAAGTTCACCATTTCAAATTGGTAATAAATGAAATTAAAGATTTTCAATTGACAATAATAAAATTCAGGATCTGAAATTGGGAAAGAAATAAAATGTAATTAAAGATTATAAATAGTAAATAGCATTAAGTTCAGGATCTGAAATTATGAAAGAAAAATAAATTAAGGGTTTCAAGTAAAAAAAATGTAATTCACGAATTGAAATTGGGCAAGAAAATAGAAAGGAATTCACGATTCTACATTGGAAAAAACTGGAATTCATCATTTTAAATTGGGATATAAAATAAACCTGGAATGAAAATAAATTAAAATTCAGTATCTGAAATCTTGTATGAATTACAAGAATTTGGAAATATATGAAATTCAGGAACTGAAATTAACGATTAAAATTGCTCTCCAAATCTGACACCTTAAAATAGATATTCCAGATTTTCAAAAGACTATGAAATTCAGTATTTAAAAATTGAAAAGAGAAAATTACTTATTAACTTAAAGTTAAAAAAAATATGTAACAGCAATATGAAATTGGAAAAAAAGGAAGGATGGAATTTCTGAAGTGGGAAACCAAAACATTCTTATTATAACTTTAAAGTGAAAAAAGAATTGAAAAAAAATTTTCAACTAAATTGTAGTCAAATTCTAAAATACTACAGAAAACATTTTTTTCAGTGCGTCACGAAATAATAAAAAATGGAAATATCAAGCAAAAAAAATGCCTTACAGTGAAACTGAGGGTGTAGTACTAAAAATTAAAAACTGATTTTAGCTTCCATCATAATCTTTCACTGAGATCTTCAGGCTATCTATAAAAAGAGAGAGAGAAAAAATATTTTCTAGTTCTAAAACGTATCTCATGATTCCGCAAATGTATATCACTCCTGAAGCGATATAGGCCTGCGGGCTACATTCATTAAATAAAAAAAATGAATTGTGAAAGCGTTACCCTGCGATATTTCTCTTTAAGCCGGGAAAGAATTTTTGCATAATGCAGATTAAAAAATGTTAATCACTGGCTTATCATTGAAAGTAGAAATGTATATGCTTTCTTTTATGATTAAATATATATCTACAAAAGCATGAAAAACATACATTAACCAAGAACACTATACCTCCCCTGAACCTGTTAAATTTCTCTTAACTCAAGTTAAAGAAAATTATGTAAAAGCTATCTATGAAAATATATAACGTAAAATGAAAACAATCTATCCTTACTCATATATTTTGCTAAGCATGGAAAACCCTGAGAGAGAGAGAGAGAGAGAGAGAGAGAGAGAGAGAGAGAGAGAGAGAGAGAGAGAGAGAGAGAGAGAGAGAAATAATGTTACAAACCGCAAAAAGACACCTCTGAATTATTCATACCTTCTAGCCAAACCAACCATGAGAGAGAGAGAGAGAGAGAGAGAGAGAGAGAGAGAGAGAGAGAGAGAGAGAGAGAGAGAGAGAGGCCTATCTTAAAAAGTAAACGTCATTTTCCCTGGATACCCAGGGAGCAACTCATTAAATATTAACCAGCTAAATGGAAACTGCTCTGACGTAGCCCTGAGTGGGAGAAGAAGAGCAACCCCATTTTACGACGGCGATAGATTGCGTCATAAACAGGGCGAAGAGGGGGAGGGAGGAGGAAGGGAGGGATGGGGAAAGGGAGGGGGGGACCGAATGACTAAACAGGACTCTGGGCGTGACTGTAAAAAAACATATTCTTTGGTTGTTTAGAAACATATTTGCTCCGGTAATGTACACAATTATAATGGCCATTTTTGTCAGGAAATAAATATTAGAAAACTTTACAGACTGAACGATTCTAAGCATAACTAATCATGATTCTAGACGTGATTAAAATAAATGTCCTTGGCTGTTTAGAATATGCATAAGCTCTCTGGAGGAGACGGTATGGGATAAACAGCAACTCCAAGCTTAACTAAATACGACTTTAAGTGTGATTATTAAACATCCATAGATTTTTTAATGTATTTACTTTGCGAGGGTCATGTACTTTCTAATTCAAGTCTTTTCTTTTCCATTCGTCAAAAAAAAAAAAAAAACACATACACAAGGATTCGGGAGTGACAATGCATGACCCTGGAGTTGATTTAATGGAAATAAATTCTTGTAATTCTGTGCTCAATACATACAGCGTACGAATGATAATTAACTAGATGCAATATATATATATATATATATATATATATATATATATATATATATATATATATATATTATATAAATATATATATTATATATATATATAATACACATACATATATGTGTGAGTATCTCCTCTTTGCTCGAGATGGGAAGCGTATGTACGCATCCATCTGTGTGTGTGTGTGCGTATGTGTCTGTTTGCCATATTTCTCTTCTCTTCAGCCATACCTCCTCACATCCCTTAGTCACTCAACGCTGTGTAAGCACTTCAGATATCGTCCCGTCTCCCCCCCCCAAAAAAAAAAGAAAAAAAAAAAGGAGAAAAAGAAACACGCTCGCGCGCTCGCACACAAAAAAACATGCAATGCTTGCCGACTAGCGATGGACATTAATAGTTACTACACACAAAGAAAAAATGACACGTTACTGTACACACTGCACCTCTTTCTCTCTCTCTCTCTCTCTCTCTCTCTCTCTCTCTCTCTCTCTCTCTCTCTCTCTCTCGCTGGTAAAGCAGTTGGAAAAATACTTCTTTTAACAGTTTGCCAAATCGAGCAAAATGGACGAAAAAGGGTCACCTGAATTGACAGTATTCATTTCGTAGTTCCCTCCCTCGCTGAGACAACAGTTTAAATAGCATTGGCTATCATGATAATAGTGTATTTTCCCCCACCCGTCGAGAGAGAGAGAGAGAGAGAGAGAGAGAGAGAGAGAGAGAGAGAGAGAGAGAGAGAGAAGAGTGTTTGATATATATGTTTGCTTAATTCGCGTAAAAACGGCGTTTTATCCTTTGTTTTTCGAAGTACGTGTTTGTATACGCTCGACCAAGATAATGGCACCTGATGATTTTTGTTTGAAATTAATTTCTTTGTTTACTTCCGTCGGTGTTTTGCTGTGTGAGGAAGGTAATGAATATTCACATATGAATATAAATATATATATATATATATATATATATATATATATATATATATATATATATATATATATATATATATAAGGTGTATATATATAAATATATATATATATACATATATATATATTATATATATACGAGTATATGTATGTATGTATGTATATATTTATATATGTACTGTATAATTACATCAGTAGTATCTACTTTTTTCTTTGCACATAAACGTCTAGCAGTGAGGACACTTGCATCCCCAGCACGAGGTACCAGGTTCGACTCCCAGTGAGATGAACTAATTAATCATGTTTATTAAATACCACTGTGTCTCTACTGGTAGGGCATGGGGCTAGCAACCCCACACAAAAAGACTCTCCTAGAACCAGAAGCTTCAGTTACATATTATGAAGCCAATCCCACTATGAGGAAAACCTCTATAGTGAAAAAATACATACATATATATATTTTTAATACATTTATTTCCTTTTATTTCTATCTATTCCTTTTCTTATCCATCATTTCACTTGCATCCTTATTACCACTTCACCTCAACCCATCCACCTTCTTACAGGAATCCTCCTTCTCTTCCTAGCCCCTCAATTTCACCTTCCAATTTCTCTTAACCGTCATTCTTTTCTCCGTCATCATCATCATCATTATCATTATTATTTCATAAAAAAAATGTGTTATAATTTTCCCAACACTTTCGCCATCCTAACTACTCAATTTCTTCTAGTTCTTTTCCGTTTCCTCTTCCTTCTCCTTCCCGTCCACCTCCTCCTCCTCCTCCTTCTCATCATCATCATCATCATCATTTTCATGATTATTATTTCACAAAAAACTTTTTATATATAAATCATTTTCGCCACCTTAACTTCTCATATTTCTTCTTCTTGTTCTTCTTTTTCCCTTACTCCTCTCCTCATTCCCTTCCTCCTCCTCCTCCTCCTCATCATCAATATGATCACTATTATTATCATGGTTTCATCAAGACATTTTTATGATATTCACAACACCTTCACCAACTTATCTTCTCATATATTTTCTTGATCTTTTTCTTCTCTCACCCCTCCTCCTCCTCCTCCTCCTCTTCCTCCTCCTCATCATCATCATTATTATTATTATTACTATTATCATTTCATCAAAACTTTTTCATAATTTTCACAATACAACTTCTCATACATTTTCTTCTCCTTTATCCTTTTTTCCTCTTCCTCTTCCTCCTCCTCCTCCTCCTCATCATCATCATCATCCAATTCCCTCTCTCCCTCCCACTTCCCTCCCTTCCTCCCTCCCTCCCTCCCTCCTCGCAACAATGGCCAATGCCGTTCTTCCCCGACGACGCCAGCGGCAGGAGCAGCAGCAGCAGTGCTCGTAGCCCGCTACACTCGACAAAGGCGATGCAGAAATAAAACCATTAATCACCGAGTCATTATCCGAGCAACGCCGGGTAATTCATCACAGGGCGTCTCATCTTCTCACAGAGAGAGAGAGAGAGAGAGAGAGAGAGAGAGAGAGAGAGAGAGAGAGAGAGAGAGAGAGAGAGAGAGAGATTAAATTTACGCTAGAGAAGAGCTATACTGAGAGAGAGAAAGAGAGAGATTTTTTATAGATATGAACTATTGTAAGATAATCGAATTTACAGCGGCAGAAGAGCTACAGACAGACACAGACATATATATAAATAAAGATATATATATATATATATATATATATATATATATATATATATATATATATATATATATATATATATATATATAAATATATGAAAGTGGGCACATATTTACTTTTCTTTGAATACAGCATTACAAAAAAGTTGATAATGGAAAAATAATTATTTCTATTTTCATCAATTACTGTCACATTAACTGCACCATTATTATTAAAAACACCCAACATAACATTAAGAAAAATTAAACTTGAGGCTTCCTGAATTCTGGAGTACAACTTACATGCTAAGTCAATCAAGAAAACCTTATTTTATGCTAACATTGTTGTTGGCTCTCAAACTTAAGTTTTATTTGTCATATCCTATACTTCTGCGAAATGTCTTCCACAGAGATGATAGTGGTCATCGTCTCTTTTAGTAAAATTATCAACTTACCTCTTTTAGTAAAATTATCAACTTATGAACTTGGTAGAGAACCGAGACAGGCAGTATTATTTCAATAATTCATCGTAAGCCTTTTTCTTTATTAGCAATGAATTAGACGAAACGGGAATCACGGAAAAAGTACAAAGGCATTCCATAAATACTTGTTATAAATCTCGGATGACAGTCTTATAAAAACAAGTTAACTCTTGTATTCCCAATTTAGACAGGGAACTGATGAAATTTAAAAACCTGAATTGTAAATAAGAAGTCTATATTATGATACAGACTAATGGTAACTAGCACTAAATTTGAATTGCCTACGTACAGATTTTGTTATTTTTTTAAAAAGAAACTTTAGCATATAAAAAAATTTCGCAAATGAGGGGTAACTTAAAGAAACTGATTTCATCTTAACCAGCCTCAATATACGAACCATTTCAAGTCTTCTGTAATCTGCTGACTGCAGAACGCCGACTGAAAACATTTCAACTATAAACAAAAGTGCTGAATATTTCTGAGCCACGTTCTTGCACGGAAGACTCCCTTTCTCTAACTGAGTTCTCCATTTTATTTCCCCCAACAATCACAGATTTCAAGTTAATCTCTCCCTTATTGCTCCATTCATTCTCTCCAACAAATGAAGGTTTTAAGTTAACATTTCCTGCTTTGCTTCTATTTTCCCTTCTCTCCAACACCTGAAAACATTCGACTTTACAACTCATTTTCACTTACAAGCCTTTCTCCAACATATGTAGGCTAAAAAAAAACTCCTTTTCACTTGCAGCCTTTCTCCAACATACGTAGGCTAAAAAAACTCCTTTTCACTTGCAGCCTTTCTCCAACATACGTAGGCTAAAAAAAACTCCTTTTCACTTGCAGCCTTTCTCCAACATACGTAGGCTAAAAAAAACTCCTTTTCACTTACTGCCATTCTCCAACACACATAGGCTTAAAAAAATCTCCTTTCCACCAACAGCCTTTCTCCAACCTAAAAAGGATTGAAGCTACTATCTCCACTTTTTCTCCCCCCTCCCCTCGCCAACAGAAGCTATAACCTCCCTTCCTTCTCCCTCTCTCCCTCCCTAGTACAACAAGCGCTGGTTTAAAGTTAATCCCACCACCACAACGGAGCAGCGAGAAGTAATTGAAGCTGTCAGTGTAAACAGATGTAAATGGGCGAGATGTAGGGCTATGGAAAAGCTCTCAAGATGTGTCTCCCCTGTGTAAATTCTCTCTCTCTCTCTCTCTCTCTCTCTCTCTCTCTCTCTCTCTCTCTCTCTCTCTCTCTCTCACCACACACACACACACAAACACACACATACATACGAGCACGTTCAATATTTCCAAGAATACATAAAAGCACATTTGCTCACACACACACACACACACACACACACACATATATATATATATATATATATATATATATATATATATATATATATATATGTATATATATATATATATATATATATATATATATATATATATATATATATATATATATATAATCATGAAGCTACAAATGTCACTTAATGTCAAATTCACGCTACCTCGGGAATATCCCCGATGGGGAATTATCACCAAAGGGGAATTTATAAGTGATAATTCCCCATCGGAGATATTTCCGAGGTAGCGTGAATTTGATATTAAGCGACATTTTTAGCTTCATGATTGTATATAAATCTCGGTGTGATAAAAAATTTCATATATATACATATATATACGAGTAAAAAAAGGTAAATGTTTCTTCCTGTATTCATAAAATGAAGAGCATTTTCATTCCTAAAAAAAAAAAAAAAAAACAAAGTCTAGCTCTCTTATTATATGCCCACGCCCGGGCTCGTTTGCGCATTCAAATTTAATTACAGCTTCATCGACGATAAGATGATTTGCATCAAATTTCTTTTTGACTGTCTACATACAATTACAGGTGAAGAAAACTTGTATATTTTATACCGCCCCCTGTCTCTAGGGTACAGAAAAACCAACAGTAAACTGATCTCTCTCTCTCTCTCTCTCTCTCTCTCTCTCTCTCTCTCTCTCCCTTCAATGAAATTTCAGGAGGGCCAAAACGATACAGGAAACTTTTAAGGGGAGCGGAGGGGGTAACGAAGTTAGCATATGAAGTAGCAACAATCGACTTTTGTTATTATATTTTTCAGACGCCTACCCATCTCTCTCTCTCTCTCTCTCTCTCTCTCTCTCTCTCTCTCTCTCTCGCTCGCGCATTGCTTGAAAAGAGTCATACAGGGGGAGAGCAAACAAGCGTTTCACTGTGTCAAACCTCAAAGAAACCAGAAATATCCTTTACTATTTCCGTCATCTCTCTCTCTCTCTCTCTCTCTCTCTCTTAGACTTGCTGCTCTTATTCAAAATCTTCAGAATCATCATCAACCTTGTTAATTTTTGGAAACCATTCATCAGGTGGGCCGTATTTATTTTTTAGGTCAAGTTTAACTAATTAACTGAAGACTCTTTTCTTCCAGTTTGCACCGCTATCTATCTCCTCTCAACTCTTTCGTTTGTATGTTTTGCTTTTTACGGCTTTCTCGCGTCTCTCTGTTGTCTTAACCTTTACCTACGTTGTTGCCTGATAGTGACTCTCTCTCTCTCTCTCTCTCTCTCTCTCTCTCTCTCTCTCTCTCTCTCTCTCTCTCTCTCTCTCTCTACTGAAAAACTCGCGTTAACTTAAGATCAAAAGAGATTTTTCTTGTTGATTTTCATTAATTGGTGCAAAAAAAAGCAATGAGACATAAAGGATATATATATATTATATATAAGTATATACATGTGTATATATGTGTATATATATATGCATATATATATATATGTATACATATATATATATATATATATACATATATATATATATATATATATATATATATATATATATATATATATATATATATATATATATATATATATATATATATATATATATATATATATATATATATATATATATATATATATATATATATATATATATATTATCCAAGTACGCACATTTACCAACGCTTAAACAACTAGGAAAATGTTTAAAAATTCTTTGAATAATAAATTTTGCGATTCTATTAGTGCTAATGAGGCCTATAAAACGTGTCTTTTTCGTCAGTGAGCAGAGAGACCGCATGGAATTTATAATGAACACTTGGGAGAGAGAGAGAGAGAGAGAGAGAGAGAGAGAGAGAGAGAGAGAGAGAGAGAGAGAGACTTTTAGCTGACTGAAATGCTTAAAAGTTTTTAAAGGATTTATTATAAAATATCTGAGGAAATTTGTCAATAATAATAATAATAATAATAATAATAATAATAATAATAATAATAATAATAATAATAATGCTATTGTTGTTGATTTTATGTTGTTGTTAATCTTGTTTTCAGAGATATTGTTATTCTTCTATGACTGTTACTACTGTACTTACTTTTTTAATAATAATAATAATAATAATAAATGTTATTGTTGATTTCATGTAGTTATTAATCTTGCTTTCATAGATAGTTACTCCTTCATAACTATTATTACTTTTACACGTCTCTCTTACAAACCATTAATCACTCAATGTATCCCATCCCCCCCCATTCCCAACATTCTCTATCGTTTCTCTCATACCTCACTACTAACCCCCTCCCTTTCTCACCCCCGTCTCTCTCTCCCTATACCCTCCCCCTCCCACAAAACCACATCAACTCTTTACGACTAAGACTTCGTAACGGCTCTGCGTCACTTTTCCATTTTTTTTTTTTAGTTTAGTTTTTCCCTTAGTCTTTGCGGCATAATGGTTCATTTGGATGGAGATTTAAAGGCTGTCTGAGCAACTTAATTGATGCAATGTTTATACGGGTTGGACCTAAATTGGCCTCCATGCAAATGAAGGGACCTTCTCTCTCTCGTTCTCTCTGACGCTCAGCCGTTTCGGGGCAAAATTCGGCTAAGTGGCAACTCCCCCGTCGTCGTCGTCTCCCGACAAATTCACAAAGTGGCAACTCAGTTTTACTCCCCATTTTTAGGCTCGAAGTTGTTTCGTTACTCGTCCAAAATTAGCTCTTCTCGGTGTCTTCTTTTTTTATTATTATTATTTTCTAGCTCGAGCAAAGGAGGAAGGTCGTTTATCTGTCTCTCTTGTGCATCATTCTGACGATTTTGGAACTGGTACGGTGCATTTTTTATCAGCTATTCTGCGCTTTAATTATTCTCTCTCACTCTCTCTCTCTCTCTCTCTCTCTCTCTCTCTCTCTCTCTCTCTCTCTCTCTATATATATATATATATATATATATATATATATATATGATAAACAAGTAGAATAAAAATCTTCTCACCCTCAATCAAATCCAAAGAAATAAGAACAGCAGAAAAGCAGTGAATTTTGGGAAAACTGGGGAAAGTAAAGACATCCAGAATTTAAACGTGGAGGTCTGGGAGTACACAGTCTCTTGTAAGTTCGTCTGTGCAATCAAAATCTTTCTCTCTTTCCGTCTCTTTTGATTCTCCCTCAGCTATCATAACCCCATCCTACCTCTATGGGGAATAATTACCTCTTTTCAACTGCCAACCGTCAGTGCTTAAGTACGAAACATACATTCCCTGGGGCCTACCAGTGAATACGTGAATTGGTACTTGTGAAGGCTTGAATTTATTCACTCGGATTCAGTCAGTTCCAGTGTCCATTCATTAGATATTTTCTTAATAATCACACACACAACGGCAAAGTATCATCCCCTTTCTACTTCATTAATAATTCCCCAACTTCAAACAAAACCGATATTTTCCTTAGGAAAAATCATACAACTGGCTCTATCCTATCCCGGGGATACTAACCTGATATATCCACTTCTCCCATCATCCTCCACCTTTCCCCTTGCCTCAATTGTCAATTTAACCTGCCTTCACCTGTATCTCCCCTCCCTCTACTGTTTCCCCTTACCCGCCTCCTTATTGTATAACCCCTTCTCCATCTTTCCCCTTCCCATTTTACTCTTCTGTCTTTAGTAAACTAACGTACCTCTTCTTCTCAGCTCCATCATTCATTCCCCCACCCTCTCTACCATCTTCGTCATGCTTACCTACCTCCCCCCTCCCTCCCCACCTTCTTCACTTCTCACTTTCTCCATCTTCACACTGACCAACTCCCCACCCCACCCCAACTACCATCTTCCTCTAACTTACCTCCATCCTCCTCCCTTCTTCTTCACTTCTCACTCTCCCCATCTTCACCATCTTCACACTGACCAATTCCCTCTCATACCTCTATCTTAACGCTCTCCCTTTTTCAACACGTTATCATACTTCCCATCCCCTCCCCCACTCTCTCCCCTCCATTCTCCACCCACCTTCACGTACTGTCAACCCGTTTCCGACGTCACTTAGCCTGGAAAAGGCAACTGGAAGGTGACGTTATTCCGGACTTTGACCGTAACTGAGATATTTCCATCGGTTCGGCCGCGTAGCCGGGCTATTCATTCTTCTCCATCACTCTCCATCATACTTGTAGGGGGAAGGGAAGGAGAGAGAGAGAGAGAGAGAGAGAGAGAGAGAGAGAGAGAGAGAGAGAGAGAGAGAGAGAGAGAGAGAGACAGAGAGAGAGAGAGAGAGAGAGAGAGAGAGAGAGAGAGAGAGAGAGAGAGAGAGAGAGAGAGAGAGAGAGAGAGAGGCGCTGAGGGAGAAGGGGGGAGTCGGAAGGGGAAGTGGGAAGAGTGTTATGTAATGAGAGAGAGAGAGAGAGAGAGAGAGAGAGAGAGAGAGAGAGAGAGAGAGAGAGAGAGAGAGGGCGTTGAAGGTGGGAGGGAGAGTCGAGGGGGCAAGCGAGAAGAGGGCTATGTGCTGAAAGAATGAGCCACACAGAGAGAGAGAGAGAGAGAGAGAGAAAGAGAGAGAGAGAGAGAGAGAAATATTGATATAAAAAAAATAAAAATCTAATAACCATCTCAGAATAACTATATAAAATAGATAAAGTAAAAATCTAAAAATTCAGTAAAAATATTTGAAAATCAAAATAAAATAAACCAATGCTACAATCCAGCAGTGACCAGAAAAACGAACGAAGGAATCACAAAACAAAATAACAGTTTGATGTGAAATAAATTCGCCAAGAGGACTGATAAAACCGGAAGTAGAAGAACGAAAAAGGTTTCCAGCGGATTTTACGAAGGAAAAAAAATATGATGGAATGTTGCAACGCCAAAAGACAAGAGTTATTTGAAAACCAAAGAGAGAGCAAGAAAACTTTGGATGGGTCATGGGAAATAAAATTGGCTCAACGGACTGGTGGAAAAAAAAACTGAAAAGTAATCAAGGGGTAAAAGACTATTTGAGAGAGAGAGAGAGAGAGAGAGAGAGAGAGAGAGAGAGAGAGAGAGAGAGAGAGAAAATTGGAAGGAAACGTCAGGAAGTGAAGACGAGATCTGGATTACTTCTAAAGTAGGAAAACAGAAATCGAAGTCATTTCACTTTTCATTCTTTACAGCCTGACCTCTAGCCTGGGACCCTGTTTTCAATCCCCTCTTTCCAGGTATCTCTATTTTGTATCTCAAAAAAAAAAAGAAAAAGAAATAAAGGGCCCACGAGAATAACAAAGGCTACTGAAGTAACTTCACTGGATAAGGAAAAGGGCCAGATCTTTAGACATTATATAGACAATGCGGAAGGGAAAAAAAAGGCTGATGGCTTACAAACGGCTTATAAAATTGCTAAAGGTAAAAAAAAATGTTTAAAATGACAAGAAAACATCACAGCAATGAATTGCTGAAGGGAAAGACAACAAAAACTAGCTAAGGAAGAAATTTAAAATTTAAGCAAGAGAGTGACAAGGCCAAAATAAAAGGCTACAGGACAGAAGAAATAAATATGAAAAGGAGAAAGCAACAGGCAAAGACAATCGCTAAATATAACGAAAATTATTAAAGGGATGGAAAAAGGAACAATGTCATTATGGTTCGCATTTAAAAGTCGCACAACTTAATGAAAAGATTACATGAAAAAGGTTAAATGGTAAGGAACAAAACAGACCAGGGATAAGGACCAGGGAAAGGTTAAAAGGCCCAAGAACGGATAAAGGTCAAGCGTTTGGATTAAAGTTCAGACGTGCAAAACAAGGATATAAGTTCAGCGTACGGAAAAAAAAAAAAGGTAAAATGTTAGAGGTGAAAAAGAAAGTACAAAGGTGTATGGTATAACTAAATGCCAGAGACAAAGGAGCTCTGTATTAAAGACGCAAAAAAAAAAAAGAGAAAATAAAAGTCATGAAAGCAACTGATTCGACAGCGGTGAATTTGGAAAATTCTTTCGATTAATAGAATTTGCGATTCTATTAATGCCAATGAGCCCCGAAAAACGTCGTCTTTTTCGTCACCGAGCAGAGAAACCCCACTGAATTTATAATGAACTCCCCCGAGAGAGAGAGAGAGAGAGAGAGAGAGAGAGAGAGAGAGAGAGAGAGAGAGAGAGAGAGAGAGAGAAATATTGATATAAAGAAAAAAAATAAAAATCTAATAACCATCTCAGAATAACTATAAAAAATAGATACAGTAAAAATCTAAAAACTCAGTAAAAATATTTGAAAATCAAAATAAAATAAACCAATGCTACAATCCAGCAGTGACCAGAAAAACGAACGAAGGAATCACAAAACAAAATAACAGTTTGATGTGAAATAAATTCGCCAAGAGGACTGATAAAACCGGAAGTAGAAGAACGAAAAAGGTTTCCAGCGGATTTTACGAAGGAAAAAAAATATGATGGAATGTTGCAACGCCAAAAGACAAGAGTTATTTGAAAACCAAAGAGAGAGCAAGAAAACTTTGGATGGGTCATGGGAAATAAAATTGGCTCAACGGACTGGTGGAAAAAAAAACTGAAAAGTAATCAAAGGGTAAAAGACTATTTGAGAGAGAGAGAGAGAGAGAGAGAGAGAGAGAGAGAGAGAGAGAGAGAGAGAGAGAGAGAGAGAGAGAGAGAGAGAAAATTGGAAGGAAACGTCAGGAAGTGAAGACGAGATCTGGATTACTTCTAAAGTAGGAAAACAGAAATCGGAGTCATTTCACTTTTCATTCTTTACAGCCTGACCTCTAGCCTGGGACCCTGTTTTCAATCCCCCCTTTCCAGGTATCTCTATTTTGTATCTCAAAAAAAAAAAGAAAAAGAAATAAAGGGCCCACGAGAATAACAAAGGCTACTGAAGTAACTTCACTGGATAAGGAAAAGGGCCAGATATTTAGACATTATATAGACAATGCGGAAAGGAAAAAAAAGGCTGAGGGCTTACAAACGGATTATAAAATTGCTAAAGGTAAAAAAAAAATGTTTAAAATGACAAGAAAACATCACAGCAAGGAATTGCTGAAGGGAAAGACAACAGAAACTAGCTAAGGAAGAAATTTAAAATTTAAGCAAGAGAGTGACAAGGCCAAAATAAAAGGCTACAGGACAGAAGAAATAAATATGAAAAGGAGAAAGCAACAGGCAAAGACAATCGCTAAATATAACGAAAATTATTAAAGGGATGGAAAAAGGAACAATGTCAGTATGGTTCGCATTTAAAAGTCGCACAACTTAATGAAAAGATTACACGAAAAAGGTTAAATGGTAAGGAACAGAACAGACCAGGGATAAGGACCAGGGAAAGGTTAAAAGGCCCAAGAACGGATAAAGGTCAAGCGTTTGGATTAAAGTTCAGACGTGCAAAACAAGGATATAAGTTCAGCGTACGGAAAAAAAAGGTCAGGTAAAATGTTAGAGGTGAAAAGAAAGTACAAAGGTGTATGGTATAACTAAATGCCAGAAACAAAGGAGCTCTGTATTAAAGACGCGAAAAAAAAAGAGAAAATAAAAGTCATGGAAGCAACTGATTCGACAGCGGTGAATTTGGAAAATTCTATCGATTAATAGAATTTGCGATTCTATTAATGCCAATGAGCCCCGAAAAACGTCGTCTTTTTCGTCACCGAGCAGAGGAACCCCACTGAATTTATAATGAACTCCCCGACAGAGAGAGAGAGAGAGAGAGAGAGAGAGAGAGAGAGAGAGAGAGAGAGAGCAGGAATTCTGGCCACTAACTGCAAAGGAATCGAATAGTGTTAAATTTCAGATAATACAGAATAACTCCCTGAATGATGAAATCTTCCTGAGAGAGAGAGAGAGAGAGAGAGAGAGAGAGAGAGAGAGAGAGAGAGAGAGAGAGAGAGAGAGAAAAAAATTCTGGTCACAACTGCAAAGGACTCAAATAATATTAAACGTCACATAATACAGAATAACTCCCTGAATGATGAAATCCTCCTGAGAGAGAGAGAGAGAGAGAGAGAGAGAGAGAGAGAGAGAGAGAGAGAGAGAGAGAGAGAGAGAGAGAGAGAGAGCAGGAATTCTGGTCAATAACTGCAGAGGACTGTAGTAATGTTAAACGTCAGATAATACAGAATAATTCCCTGAAGGATGAAATACTCCTGAGAGAGAGAGAGAGAGAGAGAGAGAGAGAGAGAGAGAGAGAGAGAGAGAGAGAGAGAGAGAGAGAGAGCAGGAATTCTGGCCAATAACTGCAAAGGGCTTTAGTATTGTTGAACGTCAGATAATGCAGAATAACTTCCTAAAGGATGAAGTACTCGAGAGAGAGAGAGAGAGAGAGAGAGAGAGAGAGAGAGAGAGAGAGAGAGAGAGAGAGAGAGAGAGCATCGACCCTTCCCCAAGTTTCACTCCCTGTAGCCATGCATTTCATACTACGTGGGACCGTTAACCTGGAACCGATATTCCTCGCATCCTACCCATATCTGCAGAAGGCATCCGATAACCCTCCACTGAAATAACAACATTCAGTGGTGTGTTCTCAGTGGGACATGCATCCGTCATTCTGCAATCCCACTATCCTACTGAACCACACCTTCAGGCGGGTGTAGCTCTTTAAATAATCAAATATTCTCGTTTGTGAAACATAAATAAGAAATAGAAATCTGTATATTGCAAATATTTTCTCCTAATAAACCAAAACTGTATTTTGCAAATATTCTCTCCAGATAAACCAAAACTATTTTGCAAATATTCTTTCCAAATAAACCAAAACTGTATTTTGCAAATATTCTCTCCGAATAAACCAAAACTGTTTTGCAAATATTCTCTCCAAATAAGCGAAAACTGTATTTTGCAAATATTCTTTCCAAATAAGCCAAAACTGTATTTCGCAAATATTCTCTCCAAATATACCAAAACTGTATTTCGCAAATATTCCCTCCAAATAAGCCAAAACTGTATTTTCCAAATATTCTCTCCAAATATACCAAAACCGTATTTTGCAAATATTCTCTCCAAATAAACCAAAACTGTATTTTGCAAATATTCTCTCCGAATAAACCAAAACTGTATTTTTGCAAATAATCTCTTCCAATAAACCAAAATTGTAATTTGCAACTATTCTTTCCAAATAAACCAAAACTGTATTTTGCAAATATTCTCTCCAAATATACCAAAACTGTATTTCGGAAATACTCTCTTCAAATAAACCAAATCGTATTTTGCAATATTCCAAGTAAACCAAAACTGTATTTTGCAAATATTCTCTCCATATAAAAACAAAACTGTATTTTGCAAGTATTCTCTCCAAATAAACCAAAACTGTATTTTTGCAGATATTCTCTCCAAATAAACCAAGAATGTATTTTGCAAATATTCTCTCCAAATAAAACATAACTATTTTGCAAATATTATCTCCAGATAAACCAAACTATTTTGCAAATATTCTCTCCAAATAAACCAAAACTGCATTTTGCAAATTTTCTCTCCAAATAAACCAAAACTGTATTTTGCAAATATTCTCTCCAAATAAACTAAAACTATTTTGCAAATATTCTCTCCAAATAAACAAAAACTGCATTTTACATATTTTCTTTCCAAATAAACCAAAACTGTATTTTGCAAATATTCTCTCTAAATAAACCAAAACTATTTTGCACATATTCTCTTCAAATAAACCAAAACTGTATTTTGCCCGTATTTTCTCCAAATAAACCAACACTGTATTTTGCAAATTTTCTTTCCAAATAAACCAAAACTGTATTTTTGCAAATATTCTCTCCAAATAAACTAAAACTATTCTGCAAATATTCTCTCCAAATAAACCAAAACAGTATTTTGCAGATATGCTCTCCATATAAAACAAAACTACTTTGCAAATATTTTCTTCAAATAAACAAAAACTGTATTTTGCAAATATTCTCTCCAAGTAAACCAAAACTGTATTTTGCAAATATTCTCTCCAAATAAGCCAAAACTGTATTTTGCAAATATTCTCTCCAAATAAACCAAAACCGTATTTTGCAAATATTGTCACCAAATAAGCCAAAACTGTATTTTGCAAATATTCTCTCCAAATAAACCAAAACTGTATTTTGCAAATATTCCCTCGAAATAAACCATTTTTAAAAGTAAATTTTAACCCATTCCCCAAGAAAAGGTGTCGTCAGTAAAAACAAATAAATTCCATAAGCGCTTTCATACTTTGTATCCTCTCACCCTTCCTTCAAAAACACATTCGAATTTCTTACTTCTCACCAACTTTTAATCCTCCATTCTTCCCACATGACCAACATTTCCAAATCGTACACATCCTTATCTTTTAACGCTCATTTCAGTTTTTTATATACTGTATATAAAAATATTTTATGTAAATAATTAACCATTACAGTATTCATCCTATTTATTTCATCTGCATTCAACATCCACACACTTCACTTCCATAAAGGAAATTACTTCAGACGTGCCTAATATAACATACAGTATATATATTTTATATATATATACATATTAAATTATATATATATTTACATTTATATATAATTATTACGGAGTTTTCTCTCTCTCTCTCTCTCTCTCTCTCTCTCTCTCTCTCTCTCTCTCTCTCTGTTTCTCAGCACCAATGCAGCATGATAAGAGCTTTAAAGCATCATGGCAAATTATCTTCAAGTGCAACTCCTTCCCCGGAGAGACAAGTTGGGGAGGACATTTCGCAATGTCGACCATCATTTAATTTCCGTGACATTCCAATAATGCTGAGAGAGAGAGAGAGAGAGAGAGAGAGAGAGAGAGAGAGAGAGAGAGAGAGAGAGAGAGAGAGAGAGAGAGAGAGAGAGAGAGGGGGAATGACAACCTCATGTGGTAGAGAAAACGTTAAATGTTATGAAATGCAGAATAACTCTGATGGATGAAATACTCTGGAAGAACGTTTTACACACACATACAGAGAGAGAGAGAGAGAGAGAGAGAGAGAGAGAGAGAGAGAGAGAGAGAGAGAGAGAGAGAGAGCAATATGAAGTAGAAGAGAGAACGTCGTTAAAAGTTAGGAAATGCAGAATAACGGTGATGGATTAAATACCCTAGAAGAATGTTTTACAAAGAGAGAGAGAGAGAGAGAGAGAGAGAGAGAGAGAGAGAGAGAGAGAGAGAGAGAGAGAGAGGACAACCTCATGTAGTAGAGAAAACATTAAATGTTGGAAAATGCGGAATAACTCTGAAGGATGAAATACCCCTGGAGAAAGTTTTTCAGAGAGAGAGAGAGAGAGAGAGAGAGAGAGAGAGAGAGAGAGAGAGAGAGAGAGAGAGAGAGAGAGAGAGAGGACAACCTCATGAAGTAAAGAAAACGTTAAATGTTAGGAAATGCGGATTAACTCTGAAGGATGAAATACTCCTGGAGAAAGTTTTTCACAGAGAGAGAGAGAGAGAGAGAGAGAGAGAGAGAGAGAGAGAGAGAGAGAGAGAGAATAAGTTAGCCAGTCCTGAGGGCGAGGGTAGGCAGCCATTAGGGGTGCAGTCGTGCAGAGAGCCAGGACAAAGGTTAGCGGAGCCGCCTGAGAAAAAGGGGAAGGAGTTTTGAGCTGCCCTGGCAGAGGGGTACGTCATTAATAAAATGGAATTCCATTTACCCTACAAAATCTCCAAGACTGAAGAATTTCTTCAGAGAGAGAGAGAGAGAGAGAGAGAGAGAGAGAGAGAGAGAGAGAGAGAGAGAGAATAGTGATAAACAAGCTAAAGATATCTTAGGAGAGAGAGAGAGAGAGAGAGAGAGAGAGAGAGAGAGAGAGAGAATAGTGATAAACAAGCTAAAGATATCTTAGGAGAGAGAGAGAGAGAGAGAGAGAACAACTGCGATTTACAAGATACACATTTTAAGAGAGAGAGAGAGAGAGAGAGAGAGAGAGAGAGAGAGAGAGAGAGAGCGAGAGAGAGAGAATAGTGATAAACAAGCTAAAGATATCTTAGGAGAGAGAGAGAGAGAGAGAGATAGAGAACAGTGATACAATACACAAGCTAAAGACATCCTAAGAGAGAGAGAGAGAGAGAGAGAGAGAGAGAGAGAGAGAGAGAGAGAGAGAGAGAGAGAGAGAATGCACAAAACGATAAATTAAAAGACGCAAGTTAACCGCTCAGTAATTTTCAGCACACCATGCATCCACGCAAGCAATGCATGCTGAACGTAATTATGGGGAACATAAAGTCACAAAAAAAAAAATACTTACAATGCGTATGATTAAACTACAAAGGAGAAGACGAAGGGATAAAATGAATAAGTAAATATGGAGATTTCTCTTTTCGTTTCTCATTTCTTTGTGGCAATCGTATTACTATAATTTTTGTAATTATTGATATTGTTCACAGTCCTTTTTATTAATTTTTTAAATTGTTTGTTATGTAATTAACTATTATTTTTGTTCTTTTCCATTTATTCTATCCTTTAAATGTCCTCATTTAAAGAATAGAAGAAATGGTAATAGATGAAAAATATATAAGTAATTACATAATAAATAAATTTAAAAATAGAATAAAAAGGACTGTGAACAATATAAAAAAAATGAATAAAAAGAATTGTGAAAAATATAAACACATAAACAAACAATTAAATAATCATTATGCTGGTTCATTCATATTTAGAGTAAGACTCATGAGAATAAAATAAAGAAATAAATCGATACAAGATTTTTAACCATTATTCCTGTATATGTTTTATGTTCATCAATTTTTATTCAAGTCTTATTAATGTGCCACATTGCCCTAGAGACCGATTCTACACCACTAGGAAATTCAGACCCCTCTCCACCCACGTCAGACCTGGGTAAGCAAGGTAATGGATAATGATGACACATTATCCATTACAGAGAAAATCTGTCAGACCTAATCAGGATTTGAATTCCAGGCCACCATAGTGCCGGCAGACTGATGATATTACTGACAATAACGGTCCTTATGACAATAACAAATAAAAATTAGAATTTTGTTCGTTCTGCGAAAATACATGACAGCTTACACCTAACCATACTTAAACCTATGATAAATCCAGCCAAAAGTAAATCATCCGGAACTACTCAATTCATCTATCATAGTTTCTTACACTAAATTCAATAAAGAGGACAGCTGAAGTAAAACTGAAACTTTTCTACATAATATGAGCGATTTGTCATAGTCTTTCAAGGTGAAATTTCTCAATAACTGCAGGGGTTAACAACTGCACGCAGGAATGCAGTAATGACAGGGACGGCAAATTCTTAGTAACAAGAAAAGTATTATAAACTATTTCACTTATGGTAATATATATATATATATATATATATATATATATATATATATATATATACATACATATATATATATATATATATATATATATATATATATATATATATATATATATATATATATATATATATATATATATATATGCATACATACGTTGTTAGAAGCTTGCAGCACAGATGATTCATCCACAATTCAGTAGACCAGATATGAATGTTGCAAAGACTAAAGAGATTTTTTTTTCATCTCTGGAGTAACTCCTTCCTTCTTATTATGCACATAAGTGAAATTGAGAATTTATGGTTACTGGCACCCATCCCTCAAACTCCCCCTTCCCCCTCCCACCTACACCCAACCACCAGAACGTAATATTGCAAGACTTACAACGTAAACAAATATATCACAGGTACTGGATTTGTTTGGGCTAAATTAAAAAAAAAAATAGCAAGTTAAGGATTTTAAAGCCAAACTGCAAACACTAAAAGTAGTAAGCTGAGGATGTCTTACTTAGTTTCTCCTGGAATGAATTGTGAATAAAAAATAAACAAACAGTAATGCAAAATGAACAAAATGCTCAGTATTCATATTATACATGAATGATCTTTCCAGTATATGAAACTGTGAGGACAGATATCCTACTATGCAATCTAATAATATTCTTCATAAAAATAAAACAAAAAAGTAACAATAAAATTAATATACGTGCGCCACTTCCGTGATACTTCATTTATAAAAATCTATCAGGTGTCACGGTCATCATAAAACTTTTGTTATTACCTTTGTTTTTGTTTTTATTAATAATAATACTTGATTGCGTAACTCATTGTTCTTGCGTTTTATCTTCTATCAAAATATGATGAAGATTTTTTCTTGCATGAATGTATCTGCATGAATTTCCACCAGGTACATCGGAATGTATGTGAAATGAATAGAATTGGTTATGAATAAACAAATACACACATCCATACACACACATATACATATACGTGGACTAATAGATAGATAATTAGGTAGACAGTGCTAATGAAGCTTATGAACATGGAAAATAGGAATGATTACCTTTATATAATGTCATCAATCTGATACAAGATACGTAATATTCTGGTACTGTAAACGATAAAGCAGGCCACTCAATTTCGGGGGGGAGAGAGAGAGAGAGAGAGAGAGAGAGAGAGAGAGAGAGAGAGAGAGAGAGAGAGAGAGCACCAGCACTGAAATAAAATTACTCTACCCGACACGGCGATTTTAGTTTTCTGTACAAGAAAACTATAGAGATGGCTGTTTGTCGGTCCGTCCGCACTTTTTCTGTCCGCCCTCAGATCTTAAAAACTACTGAGGCTAGAGGGCTGTAAATTGGTATGTTGATCATCCTCCCTCCAATCATCAAACATACCAAATTGCAGCCCTCTAGCCTCAGTAGCATTTATTTTATCTAACGTTAAAGTTAGCCATGATCGTGCGTCTGGCACCGCAAGAACTGCCAAAAACACAGGCCATCACCGGGCCGTGGCTTTAAGTGTCATGCGCCGCGGCCGAGAGATTCATGGTACACGGCTGAGAGTTTCATGAAGCATTATACGCTGCACAGAAAACTCGATTGCGCCGGAGAAACTTCGGCACAATTTTTACTTGGTTATTTGCGGCTGGGTAAAATAAAAAGGTAAAAAATACAGCAATAAAACAAAAAGGTAAAAACTACAGCAACAAAACAAATGTAAAAACTACAGCAACAAAACAAAAAGGTAAAAACTAAAGAGATAAAACAAAAAAGTACAAACTACAGCAACAAAACAAAAAGGTAAAAACTACAGCAATAAAACAAACGGTAAAAACTACAGCAGCAACACAAAAAGGTAAAAACTACAGCAACAAAACAAAAAGGTAAAAACTAAAGACATAAAACAAAAAAGTACAAACTACAGCAACAAAACAAAAAGGTAAAAACTACAGCAATAAAACAAACGGTAAAAACTACAGCAGCAAAACAAAAAGGTAAAAACTACAGCAACAAAACAAAAAGGTAAAAACTACAGCAATAAAACAAACGGTAAAAACTACAGCAGCAAAACAAAAAGGTAAAAACTACAGCAACAAAACAAAAAGGTAAAAACTACAGCAGCAAAACAAAAAGGTAAAAACTAAAGCAATGAAACAAAAAGGTAAACACTACAGCAATAAAACCAAAAGGTAAAAACTAGAGCACTAAAACAAGAAGGTAAAAACTAGAGCAATACAACAAAAAGATAAAAACTAAAGCAATAAAACGAAAAGTTAAAAGCTAAAGAAATAAAAAAAAAAAATAAAAAACTGAAGAAGCAAAATAAAAAGGTAAAAACTACAGCAATATAACAGAAAGTAAAAAAACTAAGGCAATACAACAAAAAGGTAAAACTAAAGCAATAAAACAAAAAGTTAAAAACTAAAGAAATAAAACGAAAAGTTAAAAACTAAAGCAATGAAAGAAAAAAAGGTAAAAACTACAGCAACAAAACAAAAAGGTTAAAAACTAAAGCAATAAAACGAAAAGTTAAAAACTAAAGCAATAAAACAAAAAGGTAAAAACTAAAGCAATAAAACGAAAAGGTAAAAAACGACAGCAATAAAACAAAAAGGTAAAAAACTAAAGCAATACAACAAAACATCCGGTTAAATATTTCGACGGGAAAAACGGCCGAAAGAGTAACAAACTGCAACCCGACATATTTTCACCAGGATGTACACCAACAACAAAAACAACAACAACAACAACAACAATTACTAAACCTCAATAGCGGGATGACCTCCGGCAAAATAGAAAATAGGCAAAGATAAACAAAAGAACAAATGAAAAATAGGGCATCGAGTAATCTATCAGTTCTCTGGCGTGACCGCATACGGCTCTTATATCTGTCTATTTATATATAAATATAAAATAAAAGTATCTACCTTTCTATCTCTATATCTATTTCGATGGATAAATATATCTATTCATATATAGATAAAAATAAAAGTATTTATCTACCTACCTATATATATATAATATATGTATGCGTGTGTATGTATATATATATATATATATATATATATATATATATATATATATATATATATATATATATATATATATATATATAAACTATAAATGTATATATACATATATATATATATATATATATATATATATATATATATATATATATAAATATATAAATATAAATGAAAGCATATACCAACAGATACATAAACGAATTAAAATAAAAGAATTGAAATAAATAAAAAAAAATGTATTTAAGACCCACGACACCAATCAGAATCTCTCTCTCTCTCTCTTTCTCTCTCTCTCTCTTATACATATTCACAACCCCGGCCCCCACCCCCCAAAAAAATATTTTTCTTATTGGCTACATCAAATATATCTCTCAGTCTGTCGCTCTGAGAGACAGCACTTCGGCCTGACGAATGTCTGCATTTCCCCGGAAGCGAAATACGAATAAATTAAAACCTATGAAATAGTTGGGCGCTCTGCATATCACGCAACCTGATGGGTGCGTTCAATGTGCCAAAGCGAATAACCAAAAACCGTCCGCTATTCAGTAATTCCAGAACGCTGTCGAAACTGGAAAGGCGAGTCTTTTGTCATTCTGAATAATTACTTAACTGGTTTTTCATGTAGAGAGTCAACTGGAGTTTTAGACACACTGTGAGTTAGCAATATTACTAGAGCAATATCTCTTTGCTGATGTAGGTAATTTGAAGTTTTTATAAATAGTGGGAATACATGTTGTTATTTAATGTTAATTTCCTGCTGGACGTTATAAACTGTTTTGACACACTGTGAATCTACGCTGTTATTCAATATGGTTTTTGCTGCTAAAATGTCAATAAATGTGATATGAAACGTCGTAATAAAAATACACTATATATGTATACATATGTATATATATACGTAAATATATAAAGCCACAAATATCCTTTAATACCCAACTGACTTTACCTTAGGAATAAATTACACCCCAAAGGGAATTATATATAAAATGTGTATCTGTTTCTTAATATTGCATATAAAAAAGTCTTGTGTACATACATACATACATACATACATATATATATATATATATATATATATATATATTTGTATACATACATACATTACATATATATATTTATATATGCAGTATATATGTAAATATATATATATATATATATATATATATATATATATATATATATATATATATATATATATATATATATATATATATATATATATATATATATATATATATATATATATATATATATATATATACATACATATACACACACAGATATACACATACTACATACACACTAAACCCAAGGACGCAGTAACGCATCCGAAAATAAGTGGTCAACTAGCAAACATAGACATGCGACTGCTAACCATCCCCCTTCCCCCTTCCCCTAGAAAAAAGGACGATAAAAACGTTAATAATGGTGTACCACATGGACTCTCTCCCATAGAAGTCTACGAGCGAGGTGATACATAGGGCCATATAGCAGCAATTTTTGGCAATTTATCCGCCTCCCTATGGCCTGTGTGTGTGCTTTCGAAAGGGATATAATATTCAAAATGACGTGAGGCACGTAGCACTATTAAATAAATACAGGCATATATACAGTATATATATATAATAAAATATATGTATATATATATTTGTATATACGTATATATATATATATATATATATATATATATATATATATATATATATATATATATATATATATATATATATATATATATATATAATCATTTCAAGGAGTGATCGAGACGTCAGAAAAGATATCAGACGTATATTTAAATTAAGGTAGACGAATATGAAATAGGGATGGAGAATTGAATAAATAATGTTTGCAGATGATAGAGCACTGATACTGATTGGGGATAGTGAAGAGAAGCTGCAGAAACTGGTGAGAGAGTTTGCAGACGTTGCAAGCGGAAAATGCTGAGGTAAAAGTGGGGAAAAGTCCAGTTATAAGGGAAGGAAACAAAAAAAAAAAAGGAACAATGCATGTTAATATGGATGGAGGAAGAATAAAAACTGTGGATTCACACAGGCATTTAAAAGTTACAAGATCTGGATAAATGGAGAGAAAGAAGGTTTGGAAAGGACGGTCCTTAATACCCAGGAAATCAGAGAGAGGTGAGCGGCGCAGTGTGAGTATAGTGGTTCGATAAACTGCTGTGTAGGTAATGATTCAGCAATTAAAATATCAATATTGTAACAGCAATTTTTTTATATATTTCTTCTGGAGCCATGGAGCCAAAGTAAAAAATTCAACTTTCAAAAACAATCCAATGAACCAACAGTATAACAGTTTTCAGAAACAACATAATGAAGAAAAAAGCTACACACAACAAAAAAAAATTGCAAGGGAAAAAAACTATTGCAGGAAACGCCACGGGAAGAGTAATAAAAAAAAAGTTGGTATTAAATGCACAAAATGCAATCTGGCTTAGAATGGACACGAAATGGTTTTATCCACACCGCGATGTACCTTTGCAATGGAGTTTTTTTTTATTATTCCTTTGCAACGCACCTTTGCAATGGTTCTCTGCTTTAACACCTTTACAAAGCTCCTTTGCAATAGATACTTCTGTAAAGCACTCATTAAAGACCACGTTCCTTTGGCTGTTCAATACACAATTTTGTAATGTACGCTTTGCTGAGTTCCTTTGCCGTGCTCCTTTTAAATTTATCTTTGGAGAGAGAGAGAGAGAGAGAGAGAGAGAGAGAGAGAGAGAGAGAGAGAGAGAGAGAGAGAGAGAGAGAGAGAGAGAATATATATATATATATATATATATATATATATATATATATATATATATATATATATATAGAGAGAGAGAGAGAGAGAGAGAGAGAGAGAGAGAGAGAGAGAGAGAGAGAGCAATGCGATCGTGATTGTTGAATGAACTGGAGGTAAACAAATAATCCTGGTTTCTATCGTAACGTCAGGGGCGCGATTCTCTCTGGTCGAGTCGAAGGGTTTCAACAAAGGTATTGTACCAACCAGACGAGTTTGAGTTGAAATGCAGACGCTTTTGGTTTACTTTTTATGCATATTATACAATTTATATCAAATGTCTACGTTACATAGTGTACATGCATGGATATATGAAAATGTGTTTAAAGAAACGAAACACTGTTATATCTGGTTGTTAATATAAAGTATTTTCATGTAAATTGTATTTTACGTATTGAAGTATTATACACACACATAAGAATTTGTATGTATGTATGTTTGCATATAGATATGTGAGTATAAATCTGGACAAATGGATATATATATATATATATATATATATATATATATATATATATATATATATATATATATATATATATATATATAATCTATGTACATATATATACATACAGTATATATATATATATATATATATATATATATATATATATATATATATATATATATATATATATATATATACACAAACACACATCTCCACCAGCTACACTTTTTGACATACATTTCACTAACTGTCGCTTTCATTTCTGGCTTCAGTTACAAAAGGTAAAAATACCGAGACTCCCAAAACCAAATAAAAATTGTACTGTCGCGAAATAAACGCCTGTATATATATTTTCCTTTTACGCTTGACTCCCCTTTCCCGGCTCCACCCTCCCCTCCCCGCTTTCCCCACGATTCAATTTGTTTATTTGCTTGCCTCTTCATTTCCTGACAAACTGATGTATTAATTTTTTATTATATTTTTTTTTATTTATAATATAAATCAAATTGACTGTTGAGGATACCTGAGGTATTACAGATCCGGCCATCCTTCTGAGAGGTGACAAGAGATTAAATTGGATATATCAAGTAAATCTGTTAGATCTAAACCAGTATATATATAGATACATATCTATATATATGTATATATGTATATCTATATTTATATATATACATACATATATATATATATATATGTATGTATATATATATACACACATACATACATATATAATTATATACATATGTGTGTGTGTATTTCTTTTAAATACCACAAAATTGAGCTGACTACATAAAAACAAGTTATATAAAACCACATTTTTGTAAAAATATCTATATACATTCACATACCGGAATCTCATCTGTATAAAAAAAAAATACTGGGAAATGAACAAAATTGTATTGCATAACGGAAGCCTGTTCTTTTATGCATATATTTGTAAACATATCCATATACATGCACACAAAGGAATATCATCAGTATAAAAAGAATTACGCGGTACATGACAGAAAACTATTCTTTTATGCATGCTACGTGATTTATGTCTAGGCGGTGTAAATATATATATATATATATATATATATATATATATATATATATATATATATATATATATATATATATATATATATATATATATATATATATATATATATATCAGCTAGTCATAACAATGTAATGTTAAATAATATACTAAATGAAAGAACTTATCAACTACACCACCTGACAGGTATGGAAGTTTACTCGTACAGAATTAAGAATTTCCAAAAATATACTTGCTATTCAATGCCCTATACTATTAAGCATTATTAGATCAATGAAACAGACGTATTGTTAATACTTCCCTTAACATAAACAAAGTACTGTACACAATAACAGAAATATCCCAGAAATTTAAAGTGTATAATAAAAAAAAATAAAATTACTATCTAACCTGCTATGAAAATGCACAAAAAAAGACGTGATGACGAAAAGAGAATAAACTGATAGATAATATTCAACTCTTCAAGATGAATACGTAAATGTTATATGCAAAGCGGAGCACACTCAGAATGTCCTAAATTAACTAAATACTACACTCTCTTCGATCGCAGAGCTAAAACAAGATACAAACTGTGTTACAGAAATACATCTAAATTGAGTTTACAAGTTACAAAATAAAGTCGAGCAAGTTAGCCTTCGCGCTACAGAATACATCTTTCCCGCGTAATTTATGCACAAAGTCGACGAGTCCGGAACGAGTTTCGTACGAAAACCTCCTCTCATACTTGTTTTGTATTTCTCTCTCTCTCTCTCTCTCTCTCTCTCTCTCTCCGCTGTTAACAGGAATCGCCAGGCAAGACTTGTTGCAACTTTGTCGGTGTAAAAAAAATATAACAAAAAAGTTTTAATGGAAACTTTCTATCCGTCCCAAGATGGAGCTAGATACATGGAGAGAGGTATACAGACAGAATGAAATAAAGGTGATGTTTATTGAAGCTTCCTTTTACATATAAATCTCCTGAAAGGATTACCTTTGAGGGAGCACAAAATATCAGAAGCTATCCCCTCCCCCTCCCCCGGCCAAACCAAAAAAAAAAGTATACTTAACACAAGGGTGTATTAAAGAAGGAGAGACAACTGACACTGTCTTACACACATGACATTTGCTGTTAAATTAACAGCAAAACTCATGTATCACAGCAAGCTGCGTCAGAAGTCTGCACCGAATCCACATAATTGTATATACTGGTTACATGCTCCACAGAATCACAGATGACTCCTCTGAGTAGAAAACTCACAATATCAACAGCTATTCATCTCTCATCTTGCATGCTCTCTCTCTCTCTCTCTCTCTCTCTCTCTCTATATATATATATATATATATATATACATATACATACTCATATATAAATATAAATATACGAGCTTAATGGCGCGAGCTACGCTGCGCTGGAATCCGGCGCTGCCAGTCATGTCTCCCCTACCCTCCTGATCCCCTAACTACCCCGCCCCCACCCTGGACAGACAAACAGGTTTTCAGGAGGAGGGTGGATGTATCACGTCTCCCTATCCTCCACATCCCTACCTACCCTGCCCCACCTGGGGCGGACAAACAAGAAAGGTCCACTTTATATATATATATATATATATATATATATATATATATATATATATATATATATATATATATATATATATATAAATGTAATAGTAAGTCTCCCTTAACAATTGTGGCTCTAAACAAGAATGCTGATACTAGTTACTGCTACTTTAATTAATACAAGCATGACTGAAAGATAAACGCCATATATGAAGGATAAACCTCTACATTTCCAGTGTATACTTACGCAATTTGCTTTGAAACAGGCATACAGTGCAATAACATAAAACATCTGTACAAACATGAAAATAAATACGTCCCTCTCAAAGCAAGTTTTAATATTATTTTTTTTCTGCGTTGAGCATCTAAACTCGCCGTTCAAAAAGATCTTATCGCCATTCAGATGAACTTTTTACGATCAGACTGAACAAACAACCTTCTACACACACAGAAACAAACGTAAATGTGAGCAATTACGTCATCGCCACAATTAAAAAAAACATGTTTTCGTATAGGAGCAAAAACAAAAAGAAAAGCAGAAAGAAAAAGAAAAAACTGCCGCGTACGAGCAGATCTGAATCCGCAACAATTTGGAAAAGCTTCGAAGCAGTCCTGAAACGGCTTCGCAACAGCGCTGCTTCGAATCATCAAGCAAATTGCCTTCATTAAACAAGGCACTCGGGGTAAACGAGAAGCCCTCTGGCGATCCTGTGACTAACCTCCTCTCATATCCTTTCATTTATCCGTCTTCCTTTTTGACCTACAGCTCTCTCTCTCTCTCTCTCCTTTTCCTACTTAAAAAAATTATGAAATCCAAAGGATTCATTCCTCCACGTCCCATTTCGAAACACTGCTCCTCTTCCCGCCAAGCTGCTTCATTAACCGTCTCGCGTAGGTCTTTAAAAAACCAGGCCATTTCGACGCTTCGTCGAAAAGGGTCCACCCACCCCTTTCCCGCCATCGGCATGAGAAATGACGCAATTTCCGAACCGCTTTCGGAAGACTCATTACAGGACATCAGAGCTCACTGTAAGTGAAGTTTCATGTGTTTATCCTTTATGCTTCATATAACGAGGCATTACGGAAGTGACGAGGGGTGAGGAGATGGGGGCGGGAGTTGGTAAGTTTGGGAGTGGGGGGATAATATAAGGGTATTAACTAGGTCTAGGGCTCTATGAAAGGTTGCTTTGCATGGTAATCAAATGGTGAGACTAACTGCTCATAGATGTCGCTGGCAGGAGCGTTCTCTATGAGGCAATGATTATTTTAGAAAGCATCCTTTGCTCTCTCTCTCTCTCTCTCAGGAGCTGAATTATGCCGATCACAAATTAATAATCAGTCATATTAATTAATTATTAATTACATAATCACATTACACTGAAACCACGATCTTGAAACAACAGGAATATTCAAGAGTCGAGTAATGATAACTTAGTTCCTTAATCGGCCTGAAAACATTTTTATGAAAATAAAGCCTTGAGAAAATTGCTATAAAACTCCCCTAGTTAGTAAGACGATTCTCAGATACGCTTACCTCTACAAGCCTTCTATCCAAATGAGGGATCTCTGCCATGGAAGAAGTTTCTTCATTTGTCCCCCACTCAGTTAAAAGGCTTGTAGAGATAAACGCATAAAAAAAATGTGGGGAAGTGGCGGAAATTAACACGTCATTGTGGCTATTAATGGATTTTGTGTAAAATTATACGAAGACACTAGCACGCTCGGTGCTATTTCGCATATTTTTATGGATAATACTTATGACATTGAAGTTAGATATGCCAAAAGATTTTTGTAATAATAATAATAATAATAATAATAATAATAATAATAATAATAATATAAGTAATCTATATAGAGGTGTTGCGAGCCTGCTTACTCTTGTGAATAATAATAATAATAATAATAATAATAATAATAATAATAATAATAACAGTCTCTAAAGTGGCACAAGAAAGTATGACAAACACTAACACAAGGAAAGAAAACAAAAACCTAGAGAGTAGGCCTAATATAAAAGACAAGGATAAAAGGCCTACAAAATACATAGAGTACAATAGACATCTCTCGTCCCCATCCCTTTATCTAGTCTGACCATTACGGCCTGACAATGGGAAGGGATTGTGGTCAAGAGACAGAAAGAGACAGTAGTAACCTCCTGTCTAACAAATAAGGCAGGGCCTTGGAGAGGCTATTTCATAAATAAAAAAAAGCAGGTGGGTCTGCTCCGTCTTTTAACTCCCTAATAACTATTGTAGGGACTTGGAGAGGCTATCAAGAAAATATATAAAAAAAAAACAGGCGGGTCTGCCCCGTCTTTTGACTCCCTAATAATTATGGTAGGGCCTTGGAGGGGCTATCAAGAAAATATATTTAAAAAAACAGGTGGGTCTGCCCAGTCTTTTAACTCCCTAATAAGTATGGTAGGGCCCTGGAGAGGCTATTTAAGAAAATAAATAAAAAAAAAAACAACAGGTGGTTCTGCCCCGTCTTTTAGCATCGAATTAATCTGGCTTTTTTTGTTTGTCAACCAGATTCTTTTAACTGACTTTCACTTGCTCAGATGGGAGACTGGCTTGATTCTGTCCCTCAACTGAGTTTAAACAAACAAAGCTTTAAAAGACTGGCATTTCATTACAAGACCAAGCTATAAACTTCTTTTCACTAAGCTGACCGACTGGCTTTATTCTGTCCTTTTTAAGCAAAGCAAAGCTGAATGAAACAAGATCTGCAACCACCAGATATCAGCAAAAATCTGTCACAATAAATTATACCAGAATTAATACATATTCTCAACTGTACACTTCCAAGTAAACTTAATCTAATATTTGTAGTTACGCCTACACCTCAAGTTTTAATCCTAACTATAAATAGGAACAATTTAGTATTTATCTCCACTAATTACACTGTGAACCTATAATCAACACCTTCAGGGTGATCAGACGTGGGCAAGGTGGAGCAGTCACAGAAATTACATTATGTAAAATAAAGACAGCCATTAGGAGGGCTTATATATTTCATACTCCCTAATTGTTAATGAAAAATCCAAATTAGATTTGCAGTAATTTGTTGGTGACTGACATGTACAAAATGAACGTGGAAAAAACGGCAACATAAATATTCACAACCGAATTAATATACAGTATTTGCGAAAGTGATTCAGGCATTAATAAAATATAAATCTTCGCAAATTTTATTAACTTTTTGCTGACCCCCTCCTAAACATCACTCCCAGAAGGCGGATACTAATATTTTGATTTTAAGAATAAGATACCTACTGTACTCCACACTCCATATGTGAAGAAGCATTCCAGGTCAGCGTAAATAATTCTTTATTCTTAAAAAAAAAAATGTATCTCTCTTTCTCTCCGGTTTACGGGACGAAAGGTCGGTAAGCGCGAGCTGTTCGCGTCTCGAACCTGTTGCTGACGAAGCCCGAAAAACATTGGCTCTACCCTCCTCCCCCCCTCCTCCCCCTCGCCCTCCTCCCCCTCATGGTAATACAGTAACCTTCGGAAAACAAGTAGAACTCCTTCCCCGAAGGGAGAAGAAGAAGAAGAAGAAGAAGAAGAAGAAGAAGAAGAAGAAGAAGAAGAAAAAATAGGTAAAAGATATGTTGACAAATCCTGCAATTTCCTCGGCAAAGCCCTTCCACTATCTCAGTTTTCTTGTTTTGGCCTTCCCAAGACTTCCGGCGAGCCTAAATCCACTCTTACAATAAGGCATTCGCCTAAGACCAGGATTTGACATCCCATTTGGGGAGAAGACGAGGGGCTATAGGATGTCTTTTTTTTTTTTTTTGTCCTGCCCCAACCTACTCCCCTATTCCCCAATTCCCTATTCCCCCTTACCGCAATCTCCTTCCCCTTTTGGGAGTAGAAGGATGTGGCATCGAAACTATTGTTTTCGAGTGTTTTTTTTTAATCTTATTTTTATTGAGATGTGACGCTTCAAGGGTGTTGTCTTTATCAAGACTGGTCTCGTCTCAGTCCTGCAGCCTTTCTAAACAGGTGACGTCTTAAGAGTGTGGTCTTATGAAGTGGTATCTTCGCAAAGGTGTGGTCTTGGACAAGAGGTGGCTTCGAAAGGCTGTGGTCTTTATGAGGTCAATGAAGTGGTCTTTTTAAACATATGACCCCCAAACTGTGGTCTTTTCAAAGAGGTATGTTGTCTTCCCAAAGGTGTGGCTTCACAAAAATGTGGTCTTTGCAAATGATTCTTCCTCTCAGTGTGGTGGTCTTTCACGGAAGGAGGCTTCATAAAAACATGGTCTTACCCAAGAGGTGTCCTATTAGAGGTGTGGTCTTTCTAAATGAGCGACCTCCCAAGAATGCAGTCTCTCTGGAATTGTGTCTTTATTTGAATTGGACACCTTTCTTATTATAAAGGTTGTCTCTTCTTGTTAAATGTTACCCATAAAGTTAAAATGTTTTGAGGTTCATTTAAAAAGGTCTTGGGGCTTGGGAGAAGGAAGGGATAAATAGTTTTTAAGGGTCTTTCTCAGAGTTTTTAATTTTTCCACATACGGTCTTAAAACTATTTAACCTCCGATAACTTGGTTTGCTCTCTCTCTCTCTCTCTCTCTCTCTCTCTCTCTCTCTCTCTCTCTTTATGGCCTTATTTCATTCTGTTCTTTCTAAGGAATACCTTTCCCGAACCACTGCATAACAGTTCTGAATCTAAACTGAAAAGCACAACTTGAAAATAGGAATTATAACATTTAACCCTTTCGACTAATGAGTCACGATAGCCCAGTTATAATTCGCTTATAAACAACAAATACTTCAACAAAAAAAAAAAAGCAAGTCGATATTTCTGGAGAAAAAAATGAGCTGCGAATAAAAATACTGAGGTCCCCAAATAAAATAAAACCTATTATTTTGATTCATCTCAGAGAGAGAGAGAGAGAAAAAATTAAGTCAATGCAAAATGGGAAAATAATCTTTATTATCCACCTGTACTAGAAATAATAACAAGTAAAAAATGAGCCGAAGTTTCTTCGGCGCAATCGAGTTTTCTATACAGCGTATAATCAAGGCCAACGAAAATAGATCTATCTTTCGGTGGTCTCGGTATAATGCTGTATGAGCCGCGGCCCATGAACCTTTAACCACGGCCCGGTGTTGGCCTGTCCTATATCGTTGCCGGACGCACGATTACGGCAAACTTTAACTTTAAATAAAATAAAATAAAAATACTAGGGCTACAGGGCTGCAATTTGGTATGTTTGATGATTGGAGGCTGGATTATCAACATTCCAATTTGCAGCCCTCTAGCCTCAGGAGTTTTTAAGATCTGAGGGCGGACAGAAAAAAAGTGCAGACGGACAGACAAAGCCGGCACAATAGTTTTCTTTCACAGACAACTACAAACTCATTTCTATCCATTCACTGAAGGCAGAAATGCGAACTAATTTACAAAACTACACATTTACAAAATGAATGATGTCGTAATGTCTATTAACTTTGCCGCTGACAAGGCTTCTGCTAAATGGAATTGCATAGGTATGAATATAATTGCCTTATGCATTAATACCTAAGTAATTCCACTGAACGGAAGTTAAAAGTCAACTCGATATAATTCTCAAGAAGAAAAATTCTTGATCGGTTACACACACAAAAAAACACACAAAACAAAAAGTATCAAAAGCCTTCATAAAGAAAAAATTTTTTCCAAAACTTATAAAATCAAAAGCCTCTCCAACACAACAGGAAAATACGGTATTTCCATTAATTTCACTCAAAATTAGGACACAAGAACATCCTCCGCGACTTGTATCTTGGCATGCTCGAACCGCAAGCAAACTTGCGCCTAACATTCCCATTAATTATAACTTCGTCCATAACCGCGCCATTAATGACTCTACAAGCAATTAAGCGAAAACTGGTTTGTTGTGTCAGAGGCTGTTGGTCTTATCGAGCCTGGAGGAAAAAAAAATATCCTGGATAACGATGAGTATGTGAGTTATCTCATGTCTTGTACTGCCTAAAAGAAAATCATGAGATAATTTGCTATGATAGTCGTAGATGAAGACAAACTAATTGTAGTAGTAATGGTAGTACCAGTAATAGCAGTAACCAGTATAGATGAAAAAAAAGAGATCACCAATCCCCGTAGGGGGGTAATGCCGTCAGTGCACCTCGTGTGGTGCAATGTAGGCATTACTTAAGGTTCTTTGCAGCGTGCCTTCGCATCACAATAATAATAATAATAATAATAATAATAATAATAATAATAATAATAATAATAATAATAATAATAATAGGAACATTAGGCACGATCCCAAGATCCCTGAAAAGGAACCTGGAAAACTTAGATGCCGAAGTAGCTTCAGGACTCATGCAGAAGAGTGTGCTACTAGAAACAGAGCACATAATGAGGAAAGTGACGGACTCCTAAGGAGGCAGGATGCAACCCGGAACCCCACACTATAAAAACCACCCCGTTGAACAGGATGACTGTGATAGAAAAAAAAAAAAAAAAAAAAAAAAAAAATAATAATAATAATAATAATAATAATAATAATCTTAGTAGTATTAGTTACAGAAAAAGGAACAGACAAATGTAGTTTTCTAAAGAACTTTCTAATCCCAACTGAATCTTGCCTCTCAATGAACAATGCTTGAAAACGTCTAAATAATTAAAAAGTGAAGAATTTGCACCCTGAAAAACTGATGTAACATTTCAGCTAAAACCTCAGAGGGATAGACGACACGGCCGATGTTTTCCAGTTTCATAAATAACAAATGAAAGTAACAAATATCAAATAAAATAACAAATACAAAATGCATTGGCGTTTGTTAACTTGACAGAAAGGCATGTACGGATCGTGTCGACAAATGGGACTATTTTCGCTTTTGCTCTTCATTTCTTAAATGAGCAAAATAAGCAATACTGACGACCTTCTTCTACATTCATTTTTTGTAAGTTCAGGTGGGCGTGAGTCAGTAAAGGCCTTTACTCAGAGGGAAAGCCCCAGAGTTAAAGGTATACGAAATATTTTGTATTTGGTTTTATGAAAAAGACTCCAAGCACATTTTGAGATGAATTAATATACATATGAGCTATAACACGCAAAATTCTTTTTAATAAATTCTTTTTCATATACTGAATACGATACCGTTACATAAAATATTATGAAAACTACCAATAAATCATCGACAATATAACGCTCCAGTATTGAAATCTAGCAGTATAATAAAATAAACATAAATTTCATGTTAATAACCAACCAGCTTTTGGCTTCTTTCAATTCCCCGCCATATTCTATAAACCAAAACCACAGTAGCTGAGCCTGGAACCTCTTCAGTAACAGAATGTAAGTTGTAAATAATGATTAAAAACCTAGCAAGAAGCATGAAAATAAAATCATAAAATAACTAATTTTCGGCTTAACATTCAACAGCGTTTCAAGTTTATTTTGTTTTTTGAGATATTAAGCTTGGATATCTTCGCGGGGAGAATAGTATGTGATAGTTCCCAATTGGGCTCCTGTGGCACCAGAAGAGTAGGAAGACCAAAACTGGAGGTCCTTTGGCATTGCAAGGCCGTTGGAGACCATTTTCCGTCAATCAAACCAATCTCGGTATTCTTACGACTGTATGCTCAAGAACTCATGTGTTTCTGCGTATAGTCGGTAAAGAGAAGCTCATT